>NW_013668435.1:73192-89376 GCF_000517525.1 Limulus polyphemus | reverse complement strand
GTCATTTCTTTTCTTGTTTATTTTCTCGTTCTTCTTGTTTCTTTTCTCGTTCTTGTCATTTCTTTTCTTGTTTATTTTCTCGTTCTTCTTGTTTCTTTTGCTGTTCTTGCATTGCTACCATCAAATCTGCTAAGCTGTAGTCTGATTTGCCACTTCTCCATCTTTTTTTTTTCTATCCCACTCTCTGACACCAATTTGTTACATATCTGCTTGTTTGACAATTTCCAGTAAAACTTCAGCGATACAATTCCCTTCTTGATTAAAACTAGTTTATTCTTTCTCGATACAAACTTTGTAATACCCTTAGCAACTTTTATAACACACGATATAAATCACAGTGATTCACACACTTTACTTATGGTGCCTACTGTTCACTTGACTCAAATATCTATCTCTTCACTCTATCTATATCTCTTCAATCTATCTGCCTCTGTAATTGCGCTGGTTTTTCTCGCCAGGCTTATATACAAAAAAAAAGAAAAAAGAGGGCACCCTGAACAAACTAGAGTTGCCAGGAACATTCATGATCCTTCGAGAAACTCCAGCACGCATGCTCTCAGCATGGCACGAATTCCGCTGTCATAACAATAAAAATAAAAACACAGAAGCAGCAAAGTACATCAAATAATCTGCATCATATACAAACTGGGATGGGCAAGGAAAGACACTTCTCACTTTACAGTCATTTTAACCATTAGCAAATTAGCATTTAAACTTAATTTATGATCATATTTTCATCAGGAACTCCACCTGAGAGGGGAGTATCATTAGTACTACACATACTGAACTGTTTAATGGTTGAGTATCACATTTTCATTTATCCATTGCAGTAAAGTAATATCAGACTTGAAAGTTAGAAACAGTTCATGGTTCTACTTTGTACACAATTAATGCTTTAAACTTTTCCGACTGATGACACAGGTTAATCTTAACCATATATATTCACAACACTGAACAATCTTTTATAGATGATATATCTTGGAGTTTGTAAGCATGCACAATATATGTATTGAGGTTTCTTTATGAGCTTCTCCTGACGACTTTTACCTTGTTTGAGTGAAATTCTGATAATAAGTTTCTTACACATTCTCCAGAGTTCATAACAGAAGCAGCAAGGCTCCTAAACCTGCTACAGCTGGATACTTATGACCAAGCACACAATTATAAATATTGGAAAATAATGACAATTAAAGATCTCAGGGAAAAAAAATTAAAGAGATGAAAAGTCAATGAAGGCCTAGAAAATAGGATTATTTGAAAACATATTCTACAGTAACTTGATAAAACTAACGTTTACACAGGCAAGGAGTCTCTCAGGACTGCAACACTCACAAAAATCAGACTTGATGAAGGACTCAGCATGGAACTCGAAATATCACTTTCATAACTAAGAAAAAGTGTTAAAAGTTCACAGAAAACTTGGTCTGTATGTATTTTTGCAACACCTTGCAGATACAATCATAGTTTCCTGGTAGTTAAGGTTTCAAGTTAGTACTTTTGTAATTAGAATTCTTCCCCTTACTGTTTGGTATTAATTGAGAAATCAAATAGCTAATATTCATCCTAAGGCTTTAACAAAGATTGAGAAATTAGGACAAGTTTGATATTTACTTTACAATTTCCAAATGACATTACAATTATAAGGTGCATGTATGTATGGCCACAACTGTTCCTACATACCTGGTAAGCACTGGGTCATGATTGTGAAACACACCCAAGACATCACCTCGTACGTGTAGTTTGGGCACGAGACAAAATTAAACAGATGAGTGAAAGGGTTTGACGTGGGAACAGGAACCTTCCTAACCTTGGTGCCTGAATAATGTGGAAAACACATATCACCAACACAGTTTAACACACCTGTTTGTTATTATGGATAAAAAAACTTACATTATAAAAAGTGACCAGACAAATTTCACGACACCTATATCAAGACAGATTTAGAACTAAGCATGAGATTGTAAGCAATTTTATAGAAAGAGAAAGGTAAATATTTTACCCAAGTAAAATAAAATCAATGGAAAAAAGTTAGTGAACTAATCTGGGAAGGGGGGTAATTTCTGTACACTTTCTATAAGTTAGATCTTTAAAACTAGATTGTTAGATCAAAAGTAGAAATACAGAGTATAACAAGCTTAAAGAAAAGTAATGTTCTTTCCTTCACTTCACATTCAACAGCTGTATGTGTCCACACAACAAGCAGTTATTTACAACATAATGAAACTTTTGAAACAATTTCTGATTTCACATGTAAATAGTTTCTTTTTTTTTATGTGCACCTTGTAGCACTAGTAACAAATCATTAAGAACTGGCCATAATATCAATAAAATCATTTTTTTTTCTTATAAAAGTTTAGGAAACAGTTGGAAACTACCTCAGAAACACAAGAAGATTTTCTAAAAATATCACTTTGTTAACAGTTAGCCAAGAATCATAACTTTAGTGTAGAAATTGACTGTTATAGTTACGAATACATTATAACAGCATGGGAAATACTACCTATGTAAAAATGATAGTCTAGGGTAGTATCCTGTTTAGAAATTAATACAACATTCACCATCTACCAGTGATAAGTAGATGAGTGATTCAAGTTTTATGATAATACAGGATAAAAATGGAACTTATGAATTTAAATATTTTGAAATATATGGTCATTCATTTTACTATACAATCATCAAATTGGCACTGTGTAAATACAGGAATATGATATGCCTTCCTCCCTACTTAAATAAGGCAGGAAAAATATAGTAGTTACAGAATTTAAGAAAAAAAAAAGACAGTTCTGTACATTTCACAAATACATCATTTATTCACAATCGTGAATAAATAATGTATTAGTGAAACGTACAAAACTGTCTTTTTTTCCTCAATTATGTAATTATGGAGTTTCACCAAGTATCGACAGTTTCAAGTATCAATTAGATAGTAGTTACATTTATATACTTTTTATCACACCCAAAAAAATATATTAATTAAAGCTTATTCAAACATTTGATATCATTAAACAACAACAGGCTTTACAGTATACAGTTGATAAACACTCACCAGGTGGCCTCAAGTTTTTTAGTGCAAGATGAATACTGAGGTTTCCAAGCTCATTTTTCTGGGAGGAAAAAACAAAAACTAAATTATACTTTGAAAATCAACAATAAAAAAAATTAAATACATAGAACTCATTCATTCCTGACACAGCTGGTACAATGTCTTGACCAAAAAAGGTCCAAAGGAGTGAATAAAAACAGGGTAATCACAGCACAGGTGAGTGTTAAGACACGTAACAACACTGATCCTGTATTCATGTAAAGTAGGAATGTTTGACAACACAAAAATAAAATATACTTTGAGTATGGCTTTTATCAATGATCTCCATATACAACTATAACCCAAAGTCATTACCTTGTTCAAATTTCAAAAGCAAACAAATTGGTCTGTTTGTTTGTTTGTTAAGCACAAAGCTATATGATATGTTATCTGCTCTGTAACTACCACAGATATTGAAACCTGATTTTAGTTATAAGTCCACAGGCTTACCACTGAGCCAGTGGGGGTTCTTTCACGTATATTGAAAATGACTAATCCATAACCTGCATAGGTCTAGCAAATATAGTATCTTAACTATTATTTCCTTATAATCTTCAATATTATGTATAGTTGATTACTTAGGCTTGTCATACAACTAAAAATATTTTAGGGTAAAACATGCTCCAAATTCATCTAAATTTTTTTTTTTTTTAACAAGCTCTCGGCTTAATAGCATAGCCTCTGACACAAATAGTTTACCAACTAGTTTTTTTAAGTTGATTCTTATCAAGCTCAGACTTAAAGGTTGGTGTATGACCAACTTTTTCTACATAGAGTTTGCTCATCTTAAAGATTATTCAGTTATAAATTCTTTGGCAAAAGACTCACACTAACCCTACTTCATTGTGGCAGAACACAAGGATCTAATTCCCAAATATGCTCAGCTTTGAATCTTCTTTAATACATACAAATAAACAATTTTCAATCTGATAGACAGAATTTTTAAAATGTACATAGAGCAAGTGTATACATGAATGTAGGAATTTTGATAACAGACTTTCAGGTTTTAAATTAACATGCAAAAACATTCAACATAAAGTCATTGTTCTATATTTTCTCTGTGAATTTAGAGTAAGCTGGATAAGTAAATTCATCATGGTTAGATAAAGAACCTGAACTTTACTCAAGGTTTGTAGTATTTTAGAAAGTACCTTTTAATCATTCTATTAATTAATGCCAAAGGAAAACTTTTCTGTTGAAGTAAACCTATTTGTTTCAAGTTTGAAATCAAAGGATTAATTTCTTGAAACTTTGTAAGCAGGTTTCACCTTAATGTTAGTAAGTTTTTTTTCCAGTAATATATATATTAAGCTAATTTGAGAGAAAAAATAAATAAATTCATCATAACACAATGGGTGTTGCACCACCAAAATCTCAACAGCAAATACCTCTAACCTTCCCAACTCTTTTTCCAGCCCCTAATTACCAGGGTGGAAAACATGCATCTTACTTGAGCTTAAATGAAACAGGTTGTATTTTACCTTAGAATCTATCTGTAACATATGTATTACAGACCACTTGATACAAACATATTAATAAACAATTCCTTTTATACAAAACTTTGGTTTACCACATCATGTACATGTGCTGAAAGTTGGAAATGTCTCTGCTCGATCACAGTAACAGTACCAAGAAAGACAGTGTCATCTTATGATTAAGTTTTTGTATTTACTCATCTGTTTAAATGTACTAAATTACTGTAAAATTATCACCCAGTCTAACACTTTACCCCTATACATAAAATGAAGAAATAAAGCAAGACAAACTCCAAGAAGTAATGTAAATAGATATAAAATTATTTGACAGCATTTTCCAACAACTTAATATAACATTACCAAGTTATCACCAAAAGTAAGTTAATAGCTTTTATTTGAGGTGTACTGGAGATAAACATAAAACTAACATACAGTATAGTGTGATGAAATCTCAAATCTTTAAACTAGAAAATAACGAGCAATTTCTTTTATGGAAAAACAATATTTTCATGAAAGGATTTGAAAAAAACTGGGAAAATCTAATCAGCATTTTAGTTTTTGGATATAAATTTAAGAATAATTATTTTTTCTGATTCATATTTTAAATTTAAGGACAACAGTTTTCTACTCATACATATATTTGTTATGTACAGGTTGTTGTTTTTTTCTGATGTCAGTGGGCTAGGGCTGCTCAAAAGGTAATTTGTGTATTCAAATTAATACCTGTTTATTAAATCAGTCCCACACCTACAGCCACTACAGTGCCCATTAACCTTCTATTTATGATGTCAGTCGGCTAGGTTTGGTCAACATGTAATTTGTGTATAAAAATTAACACGTTAATGAAATCAGTCCCACACTTACTGCCACTACAGTGCCCATGAAGCTTTCACATATGACTATAAAAACTTGAACAGTGTTATTTCAAAAGATGGACCTTTCAAAAGCGCTTGGGTTATAGGGTTTTTTATTCATTTCTATCAAGATTTCTTGAACCTACGTGTTTTTCTAATGCTGATTAAACATGATTTTCATGTAAACATCTCTTCTTCTCCATGATTAAAGCTTATCACTTAACAAAATCTGCTAACAATTTAACAATGATATGATGTTAACTTGTCTGTGCTATAATCTACCAACCCTTACAACCTGAATAAACCTGATTAAAAAGCTGTACAATTACTTAGACGTCTGTTCTATGATACTTCTACCATTTATCATAAGAACCTTTAAAAATTAACTGGGCTTAAGAGTAAAACTAGATTACATTTCATAACAAAAAACAGTTCAGTTTGTGGTACAATTGTGACATTTTAAGTCACAATAAAGATCTAAGGTTCACTACTTATATCTCCTAATTTTGCGTATTTAGGACCCAAGGATTATAAGTGCTGCACCCCTAAAAAGTTCACATATACAGATGTACACACACAAACTGCCTTTACATTAATTCACTCTCATATAAATTACCTGCTAGTTTTTGTAAAATTCCTCGTAAAACTGAGGAAACAGATGATTACAGAATTAGGGGGGGGGGGGGGACAAACTCCATAAAAAAATGGGGGACAGTTCTCCCTCTGGAGAGTTGGTATATGTCCACTACTCAGGAATTATAAAAAAAAAGGTGAAATCAAAAGTTTTGTCTATTTCTTACAGTATAAAAGTAGTTGAAACTTTGATAAGAAACTGATTACACACCTAAGAAAGTTGTACAAAGTCAGAAATGACTTTCTTCCCTCCTTATATAATCATTGTACAAGAAATTTGTTGAAATTCAATTTAAAACTAAAGGAATTGATTACACACATGCCGTATCCCTGATATGAATGACTGATATGTTAAAGATTGAAAATTAACTTTCTAGCACAGCATGTTTGTAATAAACGTTTTCGTAATTTGGTAAATTTGAATTGAAATTTGTAACTGTAGCCAAGCAGAAATACTGTACAATATTATAATTCTTAGATGGAAAGAAAACGCATAGTAAATAAAAAAAAAAGTTAACGAGAAGTTTTATCTCCAGATAAAAACCAGATACAATTATTACAATCAAGGGAGGTAAAAACAAAACACACTCACACTTTAACCTTTCTGATACAGGTAGGGGTCAGAGGGCATGTCATCACATTTGTAGACTTACATTCAAAAGTTTATTGAACTGCTATGTAATGTATTATAACTGAAATGTAATTGTATTCTACAAAATACTGGTCTATTAGGACAAAGCTAAGACAGTTGCACTTTGTAAAGGCCAGTTTTATACTACTGGATATGGTAACATGAGTGCACATACGCAGCGTCATTTCAACTTTTGTAATGTTAGTCAGACACGGCTGAATGGTCCATAAAATAAAAATAATAATATCATGAGATTTAAACTATTTAGACTAAACATTTGTGGTTTCGTGTTATAATCTGTAGTCATTCTACAGCATAATTTATATCTATTTCCTAATTGTTTATGGTGGTTACGAGGTTGGTCAAATCAACTAAACCCATACAGAGATAAAATAGTAAAAATAACATATAAAATATAGTTTTTTATAAAAAAAAGGAGTTTGATAATTATCTGGAGGTTACTAGTAGGTTACAGAGATTTTGTATGAGAAATTTAACCATTTTCAGTATTAACTATGCTAAATGAAGAAAAAATGAACCATTTGTAAACACTTGTTGTGTGTGAAACTTGCAATTAATTCCTACACCATAATATAAACTTACAATAAAACCAGCAAGTCCAAGATACATCTGAAGGTCTCCAAACACTATGGGAATAGAAATAAAAACAAAACTAAGTAAAGCTCACCACATAAAAACTTTGAAAATATCTAATATACATTACAGTTGCTCAGGAACTTCATCAATTTATCTGCCAGGCTTCAGGTTGGACCAAATTCCTAAACATTCTTCAAAACAGTATCATACAGAATTTCAGTTTTCATTAAATGGAAAATTAGGTTCAGAAACTTTAAATGCATACATACACTTACTCAGTGAGATATTTAAGTCAACAGTACACAAAGAATATTTTATTCACCACAAAGAAAACTTTACATCAGACATTCTGAAATATGTACACAAACTGACAAATCTTAATGTTCATTTCTCTAATAACCTGTGTTAAGTTACCCTGAATATTCAATATTGTTCAAGTGGATCTTTCTATACTTATTTGCTACAAGTTATAATTAATACAAAATGTTATATTTAAAACATTGATCTAAAATGTAAAAAAAAAGTTCAGAATGATTATTCACCATATGATAATAAAAATATTTCAAAGTACCTCAACATTAACAAACAAACAAAGAAAAAAAACAGGGCACAAGTAACACTAAAGAGAATCTTAGAGTTTTCAATTGGAAACAATAAACTAAGCTTAACACATTTGTATAGTATAAATCAGAACCTGAAAATATCAAATCAAGTAGTAATAACATGAAAGATTTAAAGTCTTTGTTTTACTACTACCTCTACTTCTACACCAGGTGAAAAAAATAGTTATATGTATGCTTTGGACAATTTGAAATTATTAGAACCAAGTTAAGTCATTTTTAAGATAAGCAAAAACAAAATCTAATATTACTGAAACACTATTAAACTAGAAATAAAGGCAGAACTAAATGTTGATCAGATGCAGAATGGTACTAAGCCAAGTACTATATAATAACAATGTATTTTACATTTTTAACAGTTATTGTAAAAAATACTCACTAGGGGGCATATATAATGGATGATTGATGTAATACCCAATGTAAAGTCCAAACAGCCAGTAATATGAGCAGTTCTGCAAAATAAAAAAACAGAATCAAAACACTCAAAGTGTTAAAAGTAGTTCCTCGACATGTCAAGATGAAGTGAAAGGAAGTATTCTAAAAAAAATATATACTAAAACTATCAAAATTAATAAGAAAATAAATTATTCTGTAAAAATCTTGTCTTCATATTATGCTAATATAGAATGACAAAGTTCTTAGCTATATAATTTTAAGAAACATTTTCAGGCTTTTATTTGAAACAATCTCTCACATTTGTCTACTTATGTTTATTCAGTTAGAAAGACATTGAAGATTATTATATTTTGATTTATTCAACACTAAAATTACCAACTTGTATTTTTTACACCATTTTCTGTCAATGTGGATCCACATGTCGCATCACATTGAGTACTTTTATGTTCTTACCTTTTACGACATAAAATTGGATGAAAGTATTTACTTCTACGTAAAACACACAGGAGATCTAAGCAAGAAATAGAGGGAGTAATTGCAATATTGATGGTATTTTGTATAAAATGTTTTTGTGAGACTCGTGTTTTTAGGGTACCAGTAAACAACAGTTACAAACTCAAAACAAGTTTAGAAAAATGAATTTAAAACTTAAGAATATTTAATACCTTGTTAATGCTTTAATTATATTGTAAAATAATGATATGTTTGCTAACAGAAATTAGAGTGAAATGAATTCTTTAATAAAAAAAATATCATATTACTTTTGATAATAAGTTTAGGTAATGTATTAAATGATGTTAAGCCTATTACTATGTTTTACTTGTTCAGTAGAATTTTGAAAGAATTGATTCTCAGCGGGGTTGTGTAAAATACACAACCCTGTCTGAGTAATGATACAAGTGCAACAATACATACTGTAATTGTGAAATTAAAAATGTATCTTCATAATAACTGGTAAAATTTTATTAAAGATTATAAGTATCTTGTACACAAAGAATAACATTACTTTAATTAAGTATTTCTACTAAAAATATATTATTTATCTGTTGTAGTTATTTGCACTCAAACTCTTAATAGTTCAAGTGCAGGGTGCTTTTCATTTTAAGTATACAAATACTTTTTCATCTTACAGTTTTGGAGTTATTTGCATAACCTCTAGAACCTCCTAAATTAATATCAAAAGGTTTTTTGAGAAAGATGTTTATATTTTATTTTTCATTTTCTCTACCACATCACTAACTGTATGTATTATCAACATACAGTGCAATGAAGTGTTTAAAATTCAGAAATATAAAACATGTACATACCTTTTAATTCTTCATACAATATCTTAAAAGATCTTTTGGTTGTATTCATGATTTCAGGTCTTTTCCTTTTCACATGTAGTTAATTTTTAATGTTTTATTTTCTTTTTCTGTCCTTTACCTTTAATTAGTCATCTCAGCACAATTTAACAGTGCCCTTTAACAGTATCTTCAGCAGAGATGCATAAGACTTTGGCAAAATTATCTTACCCTCGTGCAAGATCTTAAGCATTGAGAACTGAGGCAAAGTATGATGCAAGTTTAAAAAATGTTTAAACCTTTCAATTGTGCAATTTATAACATAAATAATACATAATTATCCGAGCTATAAAAGTAAGACCTAAATACAATTTAACTGTCTCTCTAACTATAACATATTTAGTTAAACAAAAACAAACAGCCAACAATACTACAGGCAGTTATATCTACCAGATGACAAAAACTGCACATCAATTTCAAAATAACCATTGGTAGATTATACTGAAAAATAAGCTCTTTCTAATGACTATATACATGTATATGTAGCAACTACATGATGTTATAAAGCTCAAGCAAAAGTATAGGAGATGGGCATGGCACCCATCAGGGGGTTGACAAAGTTTATTACTTGTTTCTACTCAAAGAACCTTGAAGCTTAGGGCAATTAAACATAATTAATTGTCTAAACATACTTCTACAAGACTGGCATTATTTGAGTCGATACAAATTGCAAAAGTTGAGATTTCTCGTAGCTCCTAGGTCACGTGACAACAAAACCAGAAGTTAAGTATTTTTTTAAAGGTTTCTTTCAAAATAAAGGAATTAAAGCATATATAACATAAAACTTTGAATCACAAAATACATTATAATGTTAATTTCATTCATATACATTGATAGTAAAGGTGGTTTTGATGCATTTTTCTACTGAATCTGCACCATATACAATGCAATTTCTCCACAGAGTTAACAATCACTCACTAAGTCCTTCTAAAACAACTACCCATGAATCACATGGCACATCTTAGCATCATCATGGTTAGAAAAAAGTTATCATGGCCATGTACAAATACCCATCATTCCACTAAGAAACCACATTATTCAGGAATGAATCCAAAGCTTTAGTAATGACAGTGTAGAATGCAGAGACTGGAGACTCCATAACATCTCCAGTCTAACTCCAGAAACATCAAGACCTCACCAAGCAGAGAACGTGAAGAATGGTCTAGAGAGAAACAGGGCCAGCTGACATGATCTACCTGCAATAACATGCTGGATTAAATCAACTATACAGAGGTAACAAAGAGGATTTAACAACGAAAGTGGACAACTGAAGAACACGATCTTGGCCTAGAGAAAAGATACAAAATTGCACACACAAGAAAACATTATACAAATGACAAGAGTTGAAACAGAACAGAACTATGCATTCTAACGGAGTGTTCTTTTAAAAAAAAAATGTCATTTCATTGTTAGAATCCACCAAAATACTAATAAAGACATAAACTTGAAACTGTTGCAGAACAGAACTTATTGTTAATAAACTAACAACTAATCCACCACACTCTCTACTGTCTATAATTTATAGGGAAAAAAAAAGAAGGTTCCTCTCACACAAGGCAGTTTATTCAATGAATACAATACCTAAAGACACATTCTTAAGGTAAAACCTTACTGTTTTAACCATCATATATAGAAAGACAAAGTTGATATTCATCAGTAAGTTATACAGATTTTATACAGTTCAGTAATTCTGAAAACATCTTTAATTTTCCTATGTATATACACCTTTTTTCTCCCCAGCAATGAGCATAAGCAGGTGTATATTTGTTTACATACAGCACAATGTGTTCCTCTGGACCTCACTGACAAGCATTTGAAGTAAAAATACCTTGTATTCTCAGGTTATAATGCCATGAAATTGTTTCTTGTTAAGGAAGAGGCAAATATTGGTAGAACAAAACAGTGTTTTTTACTGTTTATTATAAAATCACAACAAAATTCTGTACATCTACAGAATACAGAAATGACTTTGTCAAGAGATTCCTATGTTCAAATTAAAAAACCAGCAACAGAAAATCCTAAGTGTAATAAAATTTTATAGTTTTTATGGGTTCAAAAAACAGTAATTTTTGTCGTTCAAGATTTCTTGGATTCTAAACCAGAGAGTAAAATCTCTCGACTATCACCTTATTCACAAAACTAAATAAAACAAAAAATTCAAACTCAAAGAGAAAAACAGAAAGATTAAGTTTACCAAAATGGAACAGTTCAGAACTCCTGTGATTTTCAGCAACAACAGATGTACAGTCTGACAAAAAATGTTTTATTTGTTGGGGGCTTTATGCATCAGCCAGATGGTTCATAAGTGGACAATAGCTAAAACTAAGAAAGACTGTATTGTATACAGAGCACAATGAAAAAGCACCAAAACCTCAGACCATGAATTTATGCAAGTGATGTTACGAAACATTTTTAATTTTTCTATAGACTAGCTGGAAAATAGTGATATTGATTTAAATAAACATATGAAACATTATTTGTAAACAAAGGATACTCAGTTACTGAGACAAAATGGGAAGTTAGTATTAGTTGAAAATGTTGTAGTATTTCTGGAACAATGATTATTTTTTGATAACTTTACTAACTTATTTCTTTTATTCTGAAAAATTCATATAGTTCTTTACGTAAAACTACCTTAAAGAGGTTCTTGATAGGCATAGTCCCATGTGAAAATCGATGAACAAAAAGTGTTTCTATGATCCGTTTACAGTAGTGAATAGACCAGCACATAGCTGCTAAACTGTAAAAACAAAAACATTATAAATATTAATATTCTTTAAACAAACATGATAGAACAAACTAAGTCTTACAGAAAGCAATTTTCTTCTCCAATTAATGATGGCTACTTACAATTGTCAAAAATAACATTTCAATAATAAGCACAGCTTCCCACTTAAAAACAACAACATCTGTGGTCTATTCAAACTTATAAATTTCAAATCTTTAACAAATAAATTAAATTTTATAAGTTACATTCTCATTAAAATTATATGCTGAAAATGCATCTTTTGTAACACTAATTAAACAGTATAGTTTGTGAAATTAGCTTTCTCTCACCATAAGGTGATTTATTCTGGTAACAGTACAACCAAATCTGTATCTTTCTGTAGCTTAGTTTTAAAACATTACTGACAACCAAATCTGTATCTTTCTGTAGCTTAGTTTAAAAACATTACTGACAACCAAATCTGTATCCTTCTGTAGCTTAGTTTAAAACATTACTGACAACAAATTTGTATCTTTCTGTAGCTTAGTTTTAAAACATTACTGACAACCAAATCTGTATCCTTCTGTAGCTTAGTTTTAAAACATTACTGACAACCAAATCTGTATCTTTCTGTAGCTTAGTTTAAAAACATTACTGACAACCAAATCTGTATCTTTCTGTAGCTTAGTTTAAAAACATTACTGACAACCAAATCTGTATCCTTCTGTAGCTTAGTTTTAAAACATTACTGTGATTTCTCCAGATGTTCCGGCAATGTTAGATAAAGATTTTAGAGTGGTACAGCATGTAAAACTGACACTTCAAATGTTATACATATCAACAAATTTAGATTAATACTGCAGAAAAAAAGTTCCAAATAGTCTTGAAACAATTATTTTCTGTAGGAGCCTGACAATGGTCTTGCATAGTTTTGAAACCAACAAAATGATGTAACACAGTAGTAGACCTTCTTGCATTATAACTCAGTAAAACAGAACTTTGAAGAGTTTACACTTTTATATTTGTAATGAAATATGATCTGGACTTATAGAAGGAAAGTACCTACAAATACCACTGTTATGACAGGGTACGACACTTCTCCAGTTATAATTCACAAAAGCAACCCCTTTGTAGTTTTTACTTCTCTTCTTCTTATAAAATAAGAATTAATCTTTTAAAATGAAGTTGTATATAAACATTTCATTAAATTTTTAAACAGGAATTCATAGCTTTGTTTTATATTATAGAGCCATGTACAAAAATCAATACATTACTGTAAACTTCATATTTTAATGCAATGCTTTAAATAATTCTGAAGACATGTGGAAACTATATAACAAAAAAGATCTACAAATATTTACAGTAACTGTTAAACTTCATTTACCTAATTACAAAAACATACTTTGTATACTTACTGAACAACAGTGTGTTTGGGCACACTTGCTGCTTCCACCCCATACAGCAAGGCTGGCCTCAAATATGTGACTAAGTAAAGAACTAAAGGACCGGTATACTCCCAAAGAAATACCTGAAATGAGGTTCTCCTCATTACTTCTATTCCTCAACTCGTGACACCAAGAACAGCTTATATAAAGAAACTGTTACAATACGATTTTGAAGTTAAATGCGTACAACAGATCTAGTGAGTGAAAAGAACATATTTTATTAAGATGTTAACTCCTTATATTTACTATTACTGACAATCAAACACAGTTCAGTACAGGTTCAGACACTTACAGTTTTCCAGCCAATCTGAGGACCAAGGTCCTTCAGAAAAAGAACCTTCTCATCTTTCAATGACAAGGTTTCTAATGTTGTTTCATCGGGGAGAGACTTTCCTTCTGTAAAGCAGAATTAAGAACACATAGCAAA
The DNA here is from genome assembly GCF_000517525.1 of Limulus polyphemus. Classification (NCBI taxonomy): domain Eukaryota; kingdom Metazoa; phylum Arthropoda; class Merostomata; order Xiphosura; family Limulidae; genus Limulus; species Limulus polyphemus. The sequence continues at coordinate 75,166 of NW_013668435.1, read as the reverse complement.
TATTTAAACATTGTAATCATATTTATATCAAGTGGTGTCCTTCAATAAATTCTGAATCATATAGTCCTACAGAAACTTTATTGATTTATAGTTTGAAATAACTCAGTCACTAATGATTTCTTTATTTAAGTTACATGTTTTTATTTCTCATGATTTGATTTGAAACCTCTTGGACTACATTCATGAACATCATCACACAAGATAATAATGGACATTCCCACTAAAAGCACAACAAGTTGTATATAATCTAAAATCACAGCAGTCTGGGAATTATGTAAATATATTTGGTTTCATATTTTTATTTATATCAAATCTTACTGACAAAAAATTGGTAGTTTCAGTCAATCATATTTAATGTATAAAAAGGATTTACAGCCAATTACATTTTTGTTTTAATACTATTTCATTTATGTATCTTATACTTAAAAATATATTTTGTCTATTTTATAATAAATCAGCATTAACATGACTAAACAATAAAACATTTTTAGTCGACAACTTCTATTAATTATTTCAGGAATGACATTAACGTGTTCTTATTTTATATATGTAAAAAGCTTCGAAATTTAAGAGTAGCAATTATCTCCAAAACAGCCAAGGCATACAGGCTCTCATTACATGAGGCAATGAAGATTTTACTGTTCCTACTCACTTGGATCCACTCGTAGAGCTTGTCGTTCTGGATACAATTTAGTACCTGTAGAAGAGATTAATCATAAATAATTTATTATTATACCTTCTTAAAGCCTAGATTTACTTTGTGTATGATCTAGCTTTTGCTTTTGGTTACACCAGTTTCAGAAATTATAGTCCTTTAGTAAATATGGATTAAGCTGGTAGTAAAATGATTTACTGAGGAATTTAAACCAAGAATTATATTCAAAATATAACAAATTTTGGCATCCTTTCGTCATCACTCTATGAACAAAATACTATCAAAATCTTACAGAGAATATTATCCTGTTAAAATAGTACTGAAGAACAAAGGAATAATACAAGGGCTAATCAATTCCTTCACATACATTTTCTGGTGTTCCCACTCAACTACAATTTGGGTTTAAATAACCATAAGTTTCCCATAAAAAAAATTATCCTGGTGCCTTAATCTTCATACTGTATTCTTCTGTAACACCACCTAACATTGAACAGTGGGTTCACGTTTTCTTAGCACATTTCTTTTCAGATTCATGCATTTTGTTTCTGCTATAAAAAGCAAATCATCTCAGACAGCTATAATACTTCCCAATACCAAATATTGTGAATTTTGTAAGTTAGTAGTAGTTTTATCACTAATTTTTAGGCTATAAACAAATCACATAAAACCGTGAAAACTGTTTTTACTGAAATGTTTAACAAATGATAAACAACAAACCTACTTACTTGTTTTATAAATTCTTTTTTTTACATCTTGAATTGTAGCTGTAGGTGACAACTGAAAAGTATAAGTTAATAATATTAATCAGTCTTGTATACAAGATTACACATGATGCACAACTCATAGCAAAAAATTTGGGAACTTTAGGCTCCAAAAACTCTAAAATTAGGTACTGCGTAACTGCCAAAAGAAGTATATAAAAAATTTTGAAATAATATTTTTATTATAAAAAAAAACAAACAAATAAAAGCAATAGTTAAACAATTTTATTACATCATTGATGAGCTATATTGGAGAATATTGCTTTCATTTATTATTATTATAGGCCTACAAATAGCTTTCAACTATCACAATTATCTCACAAAAGAAAACAAAGGCATCAAGTTGATTGTGTTGAAGTCTAAGTTCAAAGTTATTCAGGCTGAGAGAAAATTTGGTAGATACTGTTAGTTAAAGAATTAAACCTTTAGAAGAAAAATACTTAGGAACCTTTCTTTATTAGGAAATCTTAAGGTCCAATTATGATTCACGTATGTGATTATAGACAGACAACTAGTGGTGTTTGATAACTGATTAATTCCTTCAGCATGGGCTCGGGC
>NW_013668435.1:65181-72206 GCF_000517525.1 Limulus polyphemus | reverse complement strand
ATCTTAGCAAATTGAAAAGATAAGAGACTCTTATTTTATATTCTAGCTTGTCAATATCAGTAATTTGAGTTTCTAGCTTGTTTGAAACTATGGACTTAGTATTTTGACTTCACAAACATCTAATTTGAGCCAGTGCTGCATTCATTATACCATGTGACACACAAAATTCAATGTTTATCTGTGTTTTTTTTATATTTACTTTTAAATTAAGAAATTGAGTAATATATAGTACTAAAATTTGAATTATAATCTACAATTTGATACCAAAGTTATTGACATAAATTCATGAATAGTTCTATAAAATTTTTAATGCGTGTCAACAAATGGGATGACATTGGTCACGGGTGAAAGTCTGTCTCGAAAGGGTTAATCAAAGGCTACATTAACCAATTAGTAAAGTTTTCCTCAAATTTATGCAAGTGCTGCTCATAGATAATCAATAAAAAAGCCCAGCACTACTTATACGATGGTACAACCATAAGGCCAAAATAAAGTTTGCTTGATGAAGGCAAACACGGTGGTAAGGATGAAAAACTATTTTATTTACACTAGGTAAAAGTTTCAGAACACCATCAAAGTTTATAAACACTTTACACTGTTTATCAGAAAGTGTCATACAATTGAAAATTCTGTCTTACAGAGTTCACTTGAATCAGTCTAAAGCTGGGCAATTAGTGGAAGTGAAAATTTTCCTAACCTGAAATGCCATTTCCCTTGTACGTCTACCTATGAGATTTGCATGCCACTGTGCTGACCTTCATGATGTCATCATGTGACAATAGCCCTCCACCAATAGAAGAGCAACACAACCTCCATGAGTAGTAACTCTCCTATGCACTTGCATGCATGACAATTTCATTCTTAGATGAGACAAGGAAAAAAAGGTGCACCAAAAGTAAGGAGGTTAGTGGAATCTTGTGCAGAGGTATCTATCAGTAACACATTTTCAGATTAGAAAAATGTCAAGTACCGAGAGAATAACTCACCTCCTCACAGAGAAATACTAGAAATCTCGTGTTAAAGTGGTGGAGGGGTCAGTGCAAAAAAATTACCTAGATGAACTCCCTTCAGAAAGTGCCCAAAGGGAAGCCCATAGAGTGTGACACCCAATGGCAGGGGCTCCATAGGGGCACACCTGTAGGAGACTGCATCTCAATCAGGGTAGACTCTCCACCCAAGATGAAAGAGCCTAAAGTGTCACAGGGATGGGAGGAATGTGATCATGACCAACCTAGCACCCACACATAAATGGTCAGAAAGCCAATACGTGTAATGTGATTAGGGCATGATCAGACCATACAATGTGTGCTCACCTTAAGTTTACTGAACAGACTCTAGCTGCAGGAGGAAGGCACAATAGTTGTTTGAGGGGTGACCCATACTACATTAACAGTGTCACCACTGCCCTACTTCTCACTGTATTGTGTTAAGCCCAACCAGTGAAGATTCTCTATAATCTACCACCCCAGTGGATAAGAACTGGTAAGTAGCAAGGGTCTCTCAAGCTTCACTTGAAGAGGGGGGGGGGCAAACAATTCATGTTGGAGAGACCTAGAGAAGTTCCCTGATCCCCATCTGACCACCAACCAGAAAGGTCTTTTATTCGAAACAGTGTAATGGATGACCATGAAACCCAATTTTTAAAAGTCAGCAAGTGTAACCCAAAGAAGTGGACAATCACTTCCCTGGTGCTGGCTTTTTCCATGATAGCCCATGGAATTGATATGGCTGGATTGGAAAATTGGGTAAATTTGTATATCACAAGGATACATCAAGTGGTCTTAAAGAACACCCCATTTCACTGAAAGGACCCTGAAATATAAAAGTCTGTGACAAATAACACTGAACAGTACACAGGAGTCAACCTGGGTCTGAATAATCATATAGGTAAGAAACAGAAGGGAGATAAGAGAGAAAGTATGATAATTTATAGAAATCTTTGATGAATCTGGAAAGTTTTTGGCAATGACACTGTGCACTTGTTCAATTTCAAATTACACACAGTTCTTTGATTTTAATGGCACCAGGTCATCTTGATAAATGTCATACATTTCATCAATGTCAGTTGCAGATTGCTTGCACAGAAATTTCTCGGTAACTGCTAGTTTATGCAAATCATCTGTAAGATATCTCATAAAAACTGATTCAATAGCAGCTGCAAAAACTGATTGGTATACTTTCTAATTCAGCTTCTACAGTTTACGCGACAGTTGCATCTCTGTGCAATGCAGACTCTTCAATGCCCATAAAATTAAAAGTGTATGAAACGGATTTGTAAAACTGTGTTGTAATGTAGCATCATTAGCATCCTCCAGAAGAGAAGCCATGCCTTCAATTTTTGAGGGGACAAACTGTACTGAAACTTTAGGTGATTGTATTAGAATGTGCACTGGTTGAGTTATTGTAAACAGCTTCAAACCTAAAGATACTCTGAACTTCTGCATGCTATTATTAAACCCACAAACTTGCACACGCACATTTGATGGCACTGCAATATCAGGTTTCCTCTAGCAATCCAAAAAACCGCCATATTGAGCTACAAATGACATCACGGCATTGCCTCGCAAAACCTGAGTGTTGAACACAGAGGTCATAAAGTGGCAGAAGAGGCATCATCCATTGTCAAGGCTTCATAGGATGCCTTTTCATGAGGGGAGTATTTAATAAATGCGATCAACTGTCATAGAACATCCTGTGATTCCATGAAGTACAAATGAGAATCTACTGTATCTTGGACTATCAAGTTCAGTCCATATCCAGAACAGTAGCTGAAGGTGCATTTTGGATGTTCATTTAAAATTCATGTTGCTACTCCACTTTTTCAACCTTTCATTGTTCTGGCTCCATCATAACTCTGCACACGAGCTTGATTAATATCTAATCTATGTGATAATAGTCCTTGTAATGTTTTCAGCTGTCGCATTATTGAGAACAGAGAATGTTATCCATTTCTCATATACATTTAAATCATCATCGACATATCTCACACACAAGCTTAATTGCTCCTTACATGCAGAGTCATAAACTTTATCACAAATGATGCCAAAATAATGGTTATTGTTAACAGCTCCCACAACATTATGGAATACATTATGAGCTGTGAGTTTCATGATTTCATTCTAGGAGACCCAACTGCAGTATATATTACAGACATGTAAAGAAAAATATGTATTAAACTGGAAGTTGTGCTTTGATACCGGCTTCAACAATTCCATAAAGTCAACTTCAAGAGCCTCAGTGCCCAAGTATGCCAAACCTTGCTTTTCCAAATATATAATAGCATCAAAAATCATCTATTTCTATATTTCAACTACTTTGCTGCTAACATACTTTGCCATTGTGTTTTGCATTTCAATATTGAGTTTTGTAGTCATGCATTCTCTATGACTCTGACTTCTGTCATGCTTTTGAAGACCATCCTTTTCCTTTCTAAAATCATTCCATCCTATTACCCATGGAGATGTGGAAACAGAGGAATGCTGTGATGGAGGTAGGCGATTACTTTGCACAGCCCACGTATATACACTGCAAATTGTATCATTCGTATCACACCTGTATTCAACCCATGGAATAGGGTTTTCCAACTTACCTTGAAAGTTCAGCCTTTTTGCTTTTTTGCCAATGCTGTTTTTGTTACTACTGTGGATGTTAATTCTGCACATTGTGATGTTGAAACTGGTAGGTTTGTTATTATTGAAGTGAATGTTGTTTCTGCACATTGCACTAATATTGTGGGTTTATTGTTACTGAAGTCAATGTTGATTCTGCACCTGATACCAATTTTACTGATGTTACTGGCTTTAGAAATGCTGTTAAAACTCCCTGTGAAGTTTTATGCTTCTTTGGATGATCCATTTACCTAAAAATTAGATAAAAATATTGGCAACATTTTGTGTTGTGGATAATTTAAGAAATGGTATTTGCATAAAGCTATAAAACTGATTATTAGGTTCAACACATGTGTTGGTAGGACTAAGCCTTATAACAGGTATATATTTGAACTCTAGGTCTTTAGTACAGTTGGTAAATTTCTAAAAAATTCTATAATATTCATAGTGATAATTCTTAATTGTGATTTAATATCCTACATGGTACCTATAAATCATTGCACTTTTCCTTAATGTTGTCTAGCCAATAATGTTTTCTGGTGTGGAGTCCGGTATTGTAATTAATATTGAAAAAAACATACAGACAGAGCACAGACAAATTTAGGAGTATAAAGAAAAACAAAAAAACATTGCTTACACTCTTCCAAAATAACTGACTTGCATAAAATATAGAGAATCATAAACTTTGTTTAAATTTTGGCAGGTCTAGCAGTGCACTGCATTGAAATATTACATATATATAGAATCATACAATTTAAAAATTGATCTATAGAAGCAAATAACTCACCTTATCATGAACAGATAGAGAGAATAAAATGACATTAAATGGCTCGCTTTAAGTGATATAACCCTCTCTGTTACCAGGGTTTTATTGAATTACATTCAAAATTTAATGAAACTACTTTCTGTTTATGTTATACTAATTACTATAGCATAAAATTGTAGCTAATAAGCCATATTTTAATAGTATACAAGTTTTAAGTTCTTAATTTTATAAGGCAATATGAAAAAGAAATCCTGAATTTCCTCTAGTATGTAAATTGTGACATTATTTCTGTAAGCATCCCCTCTTCTCCAGTTTAGTAACCATTCTTCCAATAAGTATGAAACTTAACACAAATTACTCGCTATAATATCATCTTCAATCTTATTTGGTAACAGAGCCATCAAGTAGAAAATCAACCCCCTCCTGCCACGACAACCTGTCATATCCTCTCTTTCAGGATTTGTCAGTAGTTCTCTCTTACATTTACAGCTACATTTGTTATAACCAATAAAAAGCCAAGGTTTTCATCTATCAAATGACGTATTATGTTGTTTCCTGCACACAAAAATTTAAATTACTTTCTGAGAAAAGGTTTTGGTTTCCATGGGAATGCTATTGAGTAGTTGGATGAAGTTTTAACAGTTCTTTTTGCAGAGATAGGAAGACAGAAAAATTGTGTTAGTTACGGGACATTGTCTGCTTTTTATATGTTATTATTCTATGTTTTTGTTGCATTATTTTATTAAATAAAAAGTATTTAGTGCACTACCACCAAGTTCTGTGAAGATACACTTAATATATTAAAATTTTGTAGTACCTAAACTATAGCAAGTACAAAGAGGTCCTGTGGTCGGTCAAATCAATCGAGCCTGTGTTGAGAGAGATAACATGGTTAATAATTATATTCATATGAATCGAATCAGTTACAAATGTAGGCGTAGCCATATATGTACAATTACATTTATACATAAAATGACTTTGTGTATGCATGTCAGTAAGCCACCATTTAAATATTCAAAATGACATTCTATTCCATTGTGTGATTCATATGCATATATACATAATGTATATGCTAATTGCTGAATGCATAGTAAAGTGTTTACAAATGAATCATGATAATCATCCTGCCATGTATTCCATTTATAGGCACTACATTACATTTGCAACTGATTATATATATATATATATATATATATATATATATATATAGTAGTATTGGTAACTAAATGTCACAGCTCAAATATATAACCCATTAAACTGTGAAACCTATATTATGCAAATATTATGAATTGAATGCATACAGATGGTATTATTCTGACTGTTTTTGGTTGATTATTCTATATGATTATGTGGTATATAGATATAATTGAAGATGGTCCAAAACATTTGTCAGTAATAATGATTTATCTCTCATTTTCTGTAAAAGCTGTTTAAATTCTACAAAATGTACTTAGAGCATAGGAAACAAATGTTATGCTCGAGTCTTCTATAAGTACACAAGGACAAGAGTAATTATCTGAATGTTTAATGACATATATGTTGTGTTTAAAAAATCACTATCACATTTGAAATTAAAGCTGTCTGTATAAAGAAATTTTATTAAAAATTGAAATAATAATAAACCCCCCAGGTTTAGAAAAACTTCAGCGAGTTATGATTTTGAAACTTGAAAACTGATTGATAATTAAGTTCATTACTCAATTACATTCACCTAATTAGTTATTTGCATGAGATTTATTTAATTGGAATAATACAAAACAGTAATAATTGGAAATATTAATTTTGATTAGTTGATTATTTTGTTGAGTCGTAACATGAATTGATTAATTTGAACTTGAATTAATGAAAAATTATAATGGCAATATGTTATTTATTTCAACAGTTTGACCAATCACAAACAGTGATTTCAATTAGTTGATTGTTTATGTGACATTGATAGATCTAATCGATGCTCAGAAGTAATTAATTATATTGATTAATTTAATCACCCATCTCCAATCAGGTCATTCTTGATATATTTAATAAAGCTGGTAAAATTACATTGCTATTCTGTTGCTAGATAAATTACTTTTTCAAAGGTTTTAATAAGAAAACCTAAGGTTGGTACTGAATCAAATACTTCTATAGTGTTTAAATGTGCACAGTAAAATCTGGAATATTCTTAGTTATTCAGAGAATAACAAACTTACATCTCTCAAAGTTGTTAAAGTTTTGTTGGATCCAATCTTCACAATTTCCACCTGCAAGAAAAAAAAGTACTTTACCAAAAGCACAAAATGCTTAAAATTTCTTAGTCTACAATAATAGTACTTTTATTTTTTCTCCACAAATTTTTAATATATGTATAATAAAGGTTAAAAGAAGTAAACATTATAAAATGTTGTGGATATAATAAAGGTTAGAAGAAGTAAACACTATAAAATGTTGTGGATATAATAAAGGTTAAAAGATGTAAAAACTATAAAATGTTGTGGGTATAATAAAGGTTAAAAGAAGTAAACACTATAAAATGTTGTGGGTATAATAAAGGTTAAAAGAAGTAAAAACTATAAAATGTTGGGGATATAATAAAGGTTAAAAGAAGTAAAAACTATAAAATGTTGTAGGATAATAATAAAGGTTAAAAGAAGTAAAAACTAATAAAATTGTTA
>NW_013668435.1:64019-65061 GCF_000517525.1 Limulus polyphemus | reverse complement strand
TGGGTATAATAAAGGTTAAAAGAAGTAAACACTATAAAATGTTGTGGGTATAATAAAGGTTAAAAGAAGTAAACACTATAAAATGTTCACGAGTGAAACAATATATTATACAAAAAAACTACTTTAATGAAAGTTTCATTATAATGTGATTATTTGAATAAATCTTAGGAAAATATTTATCACAATTTGAGTTTTTACCATTATAATTTAATGGTGTAACTTAAATTACACCCCCCCCCCCCACCCATTTGATTCTTGTACCAATTATAATGTTATACAGTTTCTGTTTAAAGCTGTAAAACCTTCACATACTATGAAAGTTTTATAATTAAATATCCAAGATCTAATATTTATAAAAGAGAGGGCATAGTATAAGCTCACCTTAAGTTGAAAGGTAACATTTTCATTACAGTAAATGACTTCATTCTTATAAAACAAATGAAAAACTGATAGTAACATCATTTATAAAACTTTACATGTCATCAAAATTTTACGATTATTCCCAACATTTGATTAGATCACCTGTTGTCAAATTAAAGAAATATTACATGTAAAAAAAAAAAAAAATTCTTGTATCTATGTGCAACTGTCATATTTCAAACATGAGATTCTAAAAACAAAATTTAGTCAGAAGGAAAATCTTTTAACTGTAGATGTAAGCAAACAAGGAAAATTAGTTTAATCCTTGAAGCACAAGGAAAGAGTGTACAAGTGGAGATAAACATGCAAAAGTCTCCGGGGCCATGACTATACTTTAAAAATTATAACTGGATAGAATAGAGGGCAGAGAATTATTTGAAGGCTTGTATATATACTGCTCTCCAATATTAATTTGTTACAAATAATGCTATTTAGTTCTCATATGAATAAAAAATTGTAAAAGTTTACAATTTAAGCTTCCTTGTTTGTGTGTGTGTGTGTGTGTGTGTGTGTGTGTGTGTGTGTGTGTGTGTGTATATATATCGTGTTCTCGTCTATAGTAAAGTAATTATTATAAATAATAATATATTATTATTTAGTTACTTATACGTATAAACCTAAA
>NW_013668435.1:60359-63931 GCF_000517525.1 Limulus polyphemus | reverse complement strand
GTGTGTGTGTGTGTGTGTGTGTGTGTGTGTGTGTGTGTGTGTGTGTGTGTATATATACTGTTCTCGTCTATAATGTTCAAGAAATATTTGAAAAATTTAGAATATATTTAAAGTTATCGTTTTACATGCTAAAAACCAGTAAAGCAATGTAACAAATAGGCTTACAAATTTGAAAGTATTTGACCAATCTTTTTTCTCTGGGGTTATATTTTTTAAAGAAGTGGATCACAATAATAACATGGTATATGTAAATGTACATTATTTTATGTAACAACTAATATACTGTAATATTTACAAAGCATACAGCAAAACTTTAAATTAACAACTAGGCAGAGCATAGTCTTGCAATTTAACAGATTAGGTTCAATCCAGTTCAGCCCTTAGTAAAACTTCCTGTTATGCAATATTACAGGATATTATACAAACATTATCCTCTCCATTATAAATATTTAAGTCTATTTAAAATGTTTGTTATAGCTATAAAGCCAGAATTCTCATAAGTATACTAAAAGTAAAAGAACAATAGATTTCAAAAGCCTATAGCTGGCCTAATTATTAATTTACAACCACCATTACAATCCTTTTTAACAATATTTAATGAAGCACTAAATTTCTGATATATATTGAACATACTGATTGTCTGACATAAAAATGTAAAATACAAAGGGTGTGAATTTTGTATTCAGCCTACATAACATCCATCATATCAGGATGTACTATCATGCATAACTTTCACAAGTCCTTCAAATTTTGCATAACTGTTTGATACAAAAAAAAAAAAACTACCATGTATAACAAGTTAAAATATAGGTGTATTTAGCATAATGGATTGAATCTACATAATAGGTCGACTTTGCATAACATTAACAGGTAAATTAACCTGTCATGCTGAATTGGCATAATAAACAGATTAAATCCATTACACAAAATCATGCCATATTTTAACTGTAGTTCAGAAAACACCTATTTTAACTCATTATGCAGGTGACTGTTACTGTTGAGCATGATACACCCACAGTTTAACTTCTTATGCAGTCAACTTATGTATGATACACCCACAGTTTAACTTCTTATGCAGTCAACTTATGTATGATACACCCAAATTTCAACTTGCTATGCAGAATCAACCTCTTAACAGTGTTATGCAGAATGGCATCTTTTTTTTTCAACATCAACCATTTATGCAAGATAGTACATCCTCATCACAACATATTTCAGATTAAAAACGCAAGAGTATAAACAAAGTGAGAAAAAAAAAAGCCTTCCAACATTTAGTAGTACTAGTAGGTAGACCCTCACTTATCTACATCCCAAATAATTTTCAAAGCCCGAGTAAATCACACCATCATAAGTTTTACATCCCAATTTCTACTACTAGCACTACTAGCGAAAACAGGGTAAGTACAAGTACAACTAAATAATCAACTTAAACCCACTTTATCTAGTCTTACTATGATTATGAGTTCGCATCTTATTATCAGTTATAAATTGTAACAGTAACACCAGTAATACTAATAATATTAGTATTAGTAACTTATGCCTGACTAGTACTACCTAAGTACATCTACAAGCCTAATTTAGAATTATACGATTCTACTTCGATAGTATTTACAAAAACAAGTTACCAAGGGGATAGGTGTTGATACCAATAGGCAAAGTTAGTGACGTTAGCATAAGTTTACAACATTCACTAAGTACTAGAAAAATTGTAACTTTTACTTTTTTAGTCTATGGTTTCCGTGATATAATAATTATTTAATATAACAAGCTAAGTACAAATAAAAGTAGCTCAGTTCAACTGAAGTTAAAGTTAGAACTAACCTCCATTATAAAATTAAAACCGTCACAGACACCTAATCCTTGTAGGCCTATTCCCACTTGTAAGTTTTGTAAGCTTATCAGCCACTATTTCAACTCCCAACTGAAGTAGAATGTAAAATCGAAAGATACTAAACGATGTACAGATGCATAGAATATACTCTTATATCATAGAGATGGCAGCACCTATAATACAAACGTTTGTTAGAGATATTTTGAAACTATTAAGTGTGACTTAACCTAATACTTAACAATGTTCCATTTTTGGAATATTTTTTCTCTTTTATTACCTATCCCGATTAACTGCTCTGTAAACTTTTTATTTTAAGTGCTAATTTGAGTTCACATATTGAGTTTTTTGTTTTAATAAACTATTTTCTTAAATAATCAGCTATTTCGTTACGTGACTATTTGAATTGTGGCGAAATTTGAAGCGCATGGTAAATTGATAATATTTTATTATTGGAATATGATATTTAGGAATTATTCCTCAATATATTTAAGAGTTACTTTTCTATAATAATAATAATATGTATAAAACTATTATAACATCCAATTTATTCTGTAAAAATAACTTTCCATTCCATTTTTTTATTGGGTGTGTGAGCACCACATAAATTTTGATGTTCCTGTTTTGGAACATTAAACATTGTTTATACAGAAAAAGTTATTGTATCGATATTTGGGGAGATAGGTTTCGGTCATATTAGAAATGTTTTTACAGTACACCCATCTCTTGGGTTCAAATACCAGAATCAAAGTCAGAGATAACTAGCTTCTTTCTGTAACTAACATAACCTAGATGTACCTGGAAGTATGTGTCTTCATTCGCATTTAATCCCTAACAATTGGCCATTATAAGTTGATATTAGTAATGTCTTCACTCAGCGTACCTTGTACACAGAAAGGCCAGCTAGAGTCTTGGCAACTCCTACGTCAACTAGAAACTGTCTCTTGCCTTTGTACCTTTATTGGAATATACCAAACCCTACCTAGTCCTGGAAAAGATGGACTCTCTATAACATATTTTGGTACAAACTATTTGTTGCACTCCGCCTAGTTGGTGACCAGACCCAACCTGGTCTCGATTAAGTCCCCAGAGCCAAAGCAGAAGCAGTTACAGCTTGTTGACGATCATCCTGCACTTGCTGAGTAGTTGGAAAAACTCAATGTCTTACCAATATGGGGATGTTGCGTCAGCGAGGTCACGTGACTAGTATCACGCCACCTGTTTCTAGAAATATCCTGTTCCTTCAAGAATGCCCTAGCATTTACTAGGTATGTGTTAGTCTTGTATATATAAGACGTTCACAACGTGACGGGACAACAGAGGTAATGAGTAATTGAACTGAGTATTGTTGAAGTTGAGCACGTGAGACCTTCGTTGTTATAGCGTTTGTTATAGCGCGACTGTTGAAATTAAGTGTATCGCAAAGTTATATTCAGAAAGAATAAACCAGTTTTATATAAGAAAGGACTTGTGTCGCTAAGTTACGGAAAACTAACTAACGAACGGAGACGTAACAATATCAAGTCCTGGACAAACACATTTATTTACTGTGTTTTGTTAAGCTATAAACTTTGCATTTCAGTTGTTTGAAGTTTTCATTTTGGATTTCTAAGTAAAAGTAAAATATTTGTCAAAGTAAAATATTGTTGCGTCAGCGAGTCACATGACCACCGTGACGCAACGTTTCTAGAACTATCATGTACTTTGGCGAATGTTCAAGTTCTTACTAGAAATAGGGTACGCT
>NW_013668435.1:49232-59574 GCF_000517525.1 Limulus polyphemus | reverse complement strand
TTTTTGTGTTTTTAACCCTGGTTGTAGCGGTTGCTTGTGTTTTATACCGTTACAGCAGTTTAGAGCTGCGTTGGTAACTAGTTTATCCTCGAACTCAGTGGCACTTCGTCATATCCTGCTGTCTCGCATGCCAAAAAACAACAAGAAGAAAAAACATCTCAGGCTGTAAAAAAGTCCTACACAAGTGACACCTCCAATTTATTTTGGTGGTCTCAAGTGGTGTTGACCAAAGCCGAGGTTGGACTACTTTTGTCGGTAAGTGCCTGGAAGTCTTATATAAACTACTACATTTGGTCTCAGAGTCTCCAGGCCATACTGCAGCATGATGACCATCAGTTGCCAATGTATTGTTACGTCTCCTTTCGTTAGTTAATTTTCCGTTAAATTCGTTCCGACGAAACTTTACCGACACAAGTCCTTTCTAAATAAAACTGGTTTATTCTTTCCGAGTACAACTTTACGATACACTTAATTTCAACAGTCGGTCTATAACAAACGCTATAACTCGCAACGAACGTCTCACGTGGCCAACAATATTCTGTCCGCATACATTCAATTACTCATTCTCCCCGTCGCTTCATGGACGGTCTTATATATACAAGACTACACTATATCTAGAACGATCACGAGATTTAAGGAAAGGATGTGAATGTTCGAGAACGACGTGGCGTGATACTAGTCACGTGACCTGATGTCGTAGCAGTATCCTGTGCACTGAGATTGATCTTTGGAGAAGACCCCAATTGAGCTCCTGTATATAAGCGCTAGTGAACACGTGCACGTAATGGTGTTTTACCTGTTCATGCGCATTAATTTCTCCAGAGGTGAGGTGCGAGCTGCGAAATAACGATAATATGTTGTAACATGCAGAAAGAAGATTAAGAAAATTTAAGAATCGCTTCTTATAGAAGAATATAAACCAATAATGAACAAATATAATTGATGTTTCGACCTTTAATTTTACTAAATTTTTGAGAAATATTTTAAACCTTACTTACTCAGATTGCTTAATTTTCTCGTTTTCCTATATATGATTTAATTTTATAAGGAAACCACGAATTAGTAATATTATCATATCACAATAATTAATACTTAAGTGAAAAACTCATAAATGAAAAAATCTGCGATAACAGAACTTGACCCTTGGTTTTTGGCTAATAAGGTCAGTGCTCTAACCACCAACCTAACCAAGGGTAAAAGAGGACTGCTTTAATGTTTACTTATAAACCTTACGACTGTGAGTGTGATAATAATATTGTAGTAATAGGCAAAAAGATCAAATCATAGGCGCTTATCACAGACTTGCAATTATTTATTAAATTTCGTAATGAAACCATAAAATAGTAATGTTATTATATCGTAATAATTAATATCATATATTTAACTGATGTTATCGTATGTGAAAATAGAATGCTAGAGGCAGGATTTGAACCAGAAACTTCTCACTAATAATACAACTACCCCCCTAAGATACCCAAGCGTATGTGTGTAAAAATTCTTTAAATATATATATAACATTTATATTATATTGTTTAAATATGTGTCACAGGCTTTGTAATAATAGGAATGGTTATATGTAAGATATACTCCTGTTGCAGGGTTAATTGTTAAGATACAACGGCCTTAATTTGAGTGATAAGAGCTCATTACAGAAAATGTATGCTCTTGATTAAAGCGTAAAACCAAAAAGTTGAGTAAATAAAACAACTTTGAAAGATTTTCTGGAGTTCATGGTCGTTTCATCATGAACTACGACACTGGTAGTGGTTCATAATAGAGATCGAAAGGAATTGCACAAAACGCTAATAGAACATTCGACCAAAAAGCATCTTAAACAGTGAAGATTCAGTTCAAACAACATTTTAAAACCTTTACTATTGACTGCTAAAGCTGAACATATATAAAAATGCACAGAAAAACACGCATTTTAGACTTATAAAGTAAATAAATCCTCGCAAAACGGCCCGTTTGTAATTCTTCTTTTTCTTCTTATTCTTTTGCCAGTCTACAACAAAAACGCCATGGTATATTGCACCCAGACCTTGTGCAGAATACTAAATAACGTACTTTGAAAGTTGTAGGGTATTGAAAATTCGATTTGTTTCTTCTATATTCTACATAAGCTAGAAAACATAATGTTGCCTCAGCGAGGTCACGTGACTACTATCACGCCACGTCCTTCTAGAAATATCCTGTTCTTTCATGAATGCTCTAGCGTTTACTAGATATGTGTTAGTCTTGTATATGTAAGACGGTCACAACGTGACGGGACAGAATGTGTGTAATTGAGCTGAGTATTGTTGAGTCGTGCTGAGCACGTGAGACGTTCGTTGAGAATTATAGCGTTTGTTATAGCGCGACTGTTGAAATTAAGTGTATCGCAAAGTTATATTCAGAAAGAATAAACCAGTTTTATTTAAGAAAGGACTTCTATCGGTAAAGTTTCTTCGGAAAGAATTTTTACGGAAAATTAACGAACGAACGGAGACGTAACAATAATAATTCTAGTGTAAACGATGTTATCATTACCCCTGGAAGCAAACTTTCTTACAAATATCTGGTGTTCTTTTAAAAAGCTTAAAACAGGGTGAAACAGGAATTACTACCCAATAACAGATGAACATTAGATGACTGTAACATGTAGATACTCAATGCTTTGTACACTATATTACATATGAACTGAAAGAGTAAAAAAAATTAATACACATGATATTAAATTTTATTACACACATAATTACTTTAAAAGACATGAAGGTTTATTGAAAGCGATGCTTTAGACGTATATGCTTTACTTGATTTTTTTTCTACTGGTAAAAGTTTATATGCGCTTAGTGGAGTTGTGTCTTAGTCTAGGCATATATTTGCCCATTGCTATGCATCATATATAGAGAATTTAGTTACATAGAAACTATAAATGCTCACTATATTCTCAAACAAATCTCAGCTGCAGCTTAATATTTTACATCTCGAACTAATGCGCTTAAACAGTCAATAACTATAATAAATTATTATGAACCGTATCAGCCAGCTACTAACTATGTTTATTATCATTACAATGTATGAAGTTAGCTACCATATGAAGTATTTGTTTTGTTTTGTTTTTAATTATGCACAAAGCTACACAAGGGCTATCTGTGCTCTGCCCACCACGGGTATCGAAACCCGGTTTCTAGCGTTGTAAGTCCGCAGACATACCGCTGTGCCACTGGGGGGCTCATATGAAGTAATTCTTTGCCCATAGTTGAGCATAAGAAAGCGAGAAAACAAAATAAATAAAAATATTGGGAATTTAAAAAGCTGCAAATAGAGATCGTAAAAAGTAAGGAAACAAGGCTAGAGATATTGTAGACATTATTTACCCAAACAACAAATCCCTATTTTGACTCCAACAAATGTAATTTTAGGTAACAGCATGGAGCCAAATAGGGGTTTGTAGTTTGAGTAAATAATGTTTACAGTATCTCCAGCCTTGTTTCCTTACTTTTTACGATCCCCATTTGCAACCTTTTAATTCCCAATTCTTTTATCTAGTTTATTTATAATAATGTGTACTGTTACGTCTCCGTTTGTTAGTTGATTTTCCGTAACTTCGTTCCGACGAAACTTTAGCGACACAAGTCCTTTCTTAATAAAACTGGTTTATTCTTTCTGAATGTAACTTTACCGATACACTTATTTTCAACAGTCGCTCTATAACAAACGCTATAACAATGAACGTTAATTTCAACAATACTTTCTGACTGCAGTTCAGTTACTCACTACCTACACACACATTGTCACGTCACGCCGTGAACATCTTATATGTACCAAACCACCCCCAATCTAGCAAATGCTAGAGCACTCCCAAGGAACAGGATAGTTCTAGAAACGTGGCGTGACACTAGTCACGTGACCTCGCTGACGCAACACTACTTTACTCCCGTAAGCACTGCATAATAAAAAAAGCAAAAACTTGTCTTACACGATTCATCTACGAAAAGATCAAACACTAAATATTAGTTTAAATACGTGTATATGGGTAATTTGTAGTATTTTTAGGGTTGATATTCTTAAAATTATATATTCATAGCCCTGTCACAAATATAGATGTATTATGGATTTGATAATTCCAGAAAGGAAATATATAAGCCTGTAGCTCATAATCTTACGTATCTAAATATAGTTGTAATTATAATGTAAGGCTTGTGTATAAAGTATGAAACAACAAAGACTCCTACCATGCGTTAACATATGTACATAAATGTGAGATAACATTTTTAACTCTTCAATTCTTATACTATAGTAACATTCTTTATTATTTACTTTTTTATGTCGTTAGTTCTGAGTTATTTCATATTTTAGCTAATTGTATGACAGATAATGCTATGGCGTTTTCACATCTGAAGATATCTTTATCTAGTTTATTTATTACTATTAGCATGCTAAAACTATCTTATTGTTTAATTCAGCTTTCTCATCATGTGATTCTTGAGAAAGGTTGCATAGTTATGGGAAGTAAAAGGCAGTGTATAAATAGTGGGTCAGAATAAAAGCGTTTCAGAAACGTTAGTTTAATTCATTTTCAAACGACTGAGATATGGTTTACTTTACACAAGCTTAAATTATAAGATCATCACCCATTTTGCTGTTCAAATTGTGATTTTAATTTCAGTAGTTTGTATTGAATAATTATATTGTAAAAACAAAACAATAACCAACCTTTGTAAGATACATTGAAAAAGTTAAAACACACGTTTATAATAAAACAAAATATTTTATTAATTAAATTTAAAGCAAATGCCCTTCGTCAGGCTTAGCTGTTTAAATTACCTGTTTCGTTTTATATATATGTACAGGCGCACACACACACACATATATACATAACGGATATGACGCACGTATTAGAGTATTCTAGATGGTTCCAGACGTTACTATTCAATAACCGTTATCGTAACAGTTTCGTTCGATATATGCTTCTCTGGGTCTCCTCGTGGTATGCGCGATTCAGAGCTAGCTGTAATGAACGCCAATGAAAAACGTTACTGGAAAAATGTCGTTTGGTGTTGAGAACGCATGAAAACGAGAGTATCTCATCTTGAACTGGCTACTATCGACCTATGCGTTGTTATTCGTTTGATGAATTTTTAAATAGTACTATCATAAATTATATTTCAGAATTATATTTGTGATTATTATCACAGAATTAATTTATACACGGGTAGGAATAAATTTTTGTAATCTAGTAAATTTATAGTCTTCCTCTTGACTGTCAGTGGTCACGTGATAAGTTCGGATTGTTCACGAAAGTTCTAGTACTCTCTTTGAAGGTATTTATAGGGAGATAAGCGGAATTGCGTAGGCATAAGTCATATAGTATCGTCAGGATATGTTAATTTG
The DNA here is from genome assembly GCF_000517525.1 of Limulus polyphemus. NCBI lineage: Eukaryota > Metazoa > Arthropoda > Merostomata > Xiphosura > Limulidae > Limulus > Limulus polyphemus. The sequence goes on along the minus strand of NW_013668435.1, from coordinate 54,198 downwards.
TTTCACGAGAGCATAGTGGAAGTAGTTATTGAATAAGTAAAGTACTTTATTGAGCAAAAGTAACGCAAATAAGTGATTTTGATATACTAGTGCTAACGATATTTGTGGAATATCAATTTTTCGTGCATTTGGACAGTTTGATTTGAGTAAATCATATTGTGTTCCTACGCTTTGTGTGTTACTCACTGACCAGAACTTCAGATTTGGAGTGTGATAAACTATTTACAAGGCAAGTTATTTAATCAGTGTTAAAATTAAATATATTACTAAGTTTAATGCATACCTAACTTTATATAACATTAATAGTATAGGTATTAACCAATACCAGTCTTTAACTTTAAGCTCTACAATTTTGTTTTTTGTCACTTTACTGCTTCACATACTCATGATACTGTCTAAATTTTGCTTCAATTTCAATATAAATTTTACGTTAGTTAGCTTTTAATTTTAAGTCATAAATGCACGTTTGTTTCATTATTTTGGAATAAAACTTAAAATTAAAAGGTACTGAAATTCTAGTAGTAGTAGTACTAATACTAGTAGTACCAGATCCTTATTCAAGTTATTGAGTTATTTCATAATGTGTACTTTTTATTTTTGTACTTTAATCTTAACCAGAAATTAAAAACTTCATTATATTCATAGGAAAATTACAGTTGGTGTGTTACATTAAAGTAATGATTATAACAAGAATCGTGACATGTCTTGGTAAATGAGTAAATTTTGTGTATTTAAAAATACATGTACATGTATTTAGTTTTCTCTGTTTTAAACATTGCATCTTGTGATTTGTTCTTTTCAGTTGAAAATGGGTAAAGATTACTACAACATTCTTGGTATCAGCAAAAATGCTTCTGAAGATGAAATTAAAAAGGCTTACCGTAAACTAGCCTTAAAGTATCATCCAGACAAGAATAAGTCTAAGGAGGCAGAAGAGAAGTTTAAAGCAGTTGCTGAGGCTTATGAGGTTCTGTCTGATAAGAAGAAGAGGGAGATATATGACCAGTATGGTGAAGAAGGTTTGAAGGGTGGAATACCAGGAGGTGGTGGTGGAGGAGGAGGTGGTGGTGTATATGGTGGTAGTGGGCAACAGTTCTCCTACACTTTTCATGGTGACCCTAGAGCTACCTTTTCTGAATTCTTTGGAACAGATAACCCATTTGAAAGCTTCTTTAATATGGGTGGTTTAGGACAGAGTGGCGGACAAGGAATGTATTTTATGCAAGACAACATGGATACCGATGATCCATTTGTGAACCTTGGAGGTGGAAGGGGAAATGCCTTTAGGTCACAGAGTTTTTCAGCCAGTAGTCCCCACATGGGCAGAGCAAAGACTCAAAAGCAGGATCCCCCAGTTGAGTACGATTTGTACGTGTCCCTTGAAGAGGTCATGCGAGGGTGCACAAAGAAAATGAAAATTAGTCGTAAAGTGATGAATCTGGATGGAAGAAGCACGCATCGTGAAGAAAAGGTGCTAACGATCAATGTAAAACCTGGTTGGAAAGCGGGTACAAAGATAACATTCCAGAAGGAAGGTGATCAGATGCCGGGAGCCATCCCTGCTGACATCGTCTTCATCATCAGGGACAAGCCTCACTCGGTCTTCAAGAGAGATGGTAGCGATCTCAAGTACACAGCAAATATAACACTAAGAGAAGTAAGCACATATTAATTTACTGTTTGTCACTGAAGGAATAAAAAATACATTTCTGTGTTGGTACCTTATAGTTATACAGTTTGTAAGAAATATCTTGTAAGGTGTATTTTATTAATCCATTGCACCAGAGTCAAACTTCAGCCTTTCTTATTGACGTACACACTGTACAGTAAAGCCAAAATCAAGAAATAATTGGTCATGTCAATGTAAAATTTACTAAAAGAACAAATATTCAAGTATTGAGGTCAGTTAAGGTTTCTGAGAGCATTATAGTTCCTAAATTTAAATATTTTGATAATACTGTTTTTCTACTGCATTATCATATAAAGCTTCATTAAGGGCATGTTGGACCGAAAATTTTGCCAAATGTTAGTCATTTAGTTTATTCTTTTTAAATGTTCAGATGTAATTTCTTTTCCTTTTGGAATTGGATTAGGGTTTACGGCTACAACATTGTTTTTAAAAAAACAAATTTTAATATGTTTAACTTGTACAATTTATTTTAGGATTAGGTTTTGTAACAAATGATTAACTTAGGTTAATGTCTGACATTAAAACAGATTGGAGTTAAAACTTAATGTCTTAATTAAAGACATCGAAGAAGACTTAAGAATATATGATAATTGAAAATATGAATATTTTATTTGCTAATTTGTGTCAATAGTATATTTTCTTGTTACTGTACTATAATATTTAAAGTTCTATTGGACACTTAGTTTTTTTATTTAAGTTTCTGTAAATTGTTATCATATTTTAGATGATTGTGAACAAAAATGTACGTTTTATTTCAGGCAATGTGTGGAACAAAGATTCAAGTCCCAACTTTAAAAGGAGATAAGATTTCTCTTCGACTAGAAGGAGTCATCAAGCCACAGTCTATCCAAAGAGTTCAGGGTCAGGGGCTTCCTTATCCTAAAGAACCATCAAGACGAGGTGACTTGGTTATCAATTTCAACATTAGATTCCCTGATAACCTCACAGAAAGCACCAAACAAATATTGTGGGACTGTTTACCGTAGTCTTGTAGTAGTCACAGTTTTCTTGCTTTATTGAACTGCTTTTGATGTCTCTCTTTTCCACTTTAGAACTTTTTAAAAATCTTTGAATGTAAATCCAATTGTAATGGTGAAAAACTAAGAGGCACTTTATCAAGATTTAATGATTTAAATATTTTGAGAGAGATAGTGGCTGATGGAAAAGACCATGAAGTAAGATGGTTAGTGGTTGTTTTGTATAAAAATAACAACAACAAAGGTTTAGCCTCCTTCTTTAAGGGAAGTGGCTTGTTGAAATTTTGGTATGTGAACCAATGTTAAACAGCTTGTGACATTTGTATGTAAATAAGTTTTTATGTACATATTGTAATGTAACACTGTTTTGTACATGTCCTGTAAAAAATGTGAATTTTGCTGTATGAATCTCTAATGATTCACCTAAAGTATGGTTAGGAAATATAAATTTTGTACAAATGGTGTAAGAGTGAATTTATTTTTTATATTAGACTTGCACAGAGCTAATGTTAAGGCAGACATCAACTTGGAATTCACTAACAGAAACTATGTTAATAAAATCAACAGTCATAAACTATCTTGTATTTTACCTTAACTTTTTTGTTAGTGGTTAAAAGAAATTTAGTTTTAGGAGCATTGTTCACTTTTGAATTTCTGAAACTAAAGCTAGAAGTGGATGTTAAATATTTCACTTAAACAACTTGACACTTAACACTACCATCTCAAAGCACTATCCAGGAGTATTTATAATTACTTCATTATTCATCCACAGTATTTCTCATGACATTTAAGTTTTGTCGAAAAGACAGATAGATAGATGTGTTACAAAATATTTTCAGTTTTTTTTTTTATTAGAAATATTCCTTCTCCATAGCAGAATTTGTTGGCTTTTAAGAAGAGAGATGCAAACAACTTTTTAAATTTTGTGTTCATTCAATAAAAAAATTAACCTTTATAACTTTCAAAATTAGTTTTAAAATATTTTGTCCTGTAATTATAATTATTTGTTTTTGAGATTTATTAAAGAAATGTAAGATCCTTCTAATTATTTTATCACCTACATATAACAGACTTCCCAGTGGGTCACTGCAAAAATAAATGTTCAAGTATAAAAGTCTAATGGATGGTTTACATTTAAATAAGATAGGGGCTGGCTTGTTTTTGCTACACTATTAACTTGGCTGTAAGGGAAGTCTTAAACTTGGACTAGACAGGTGGTGAGGGCCAGAATAAATTGAATGTAAAAAGAATAAGGGGCAAAGAAAAGTTTAGCTGGGGAAGCGAGTGTAGAAGTAGTTACAAGGTGAGGCTTAATTATTACTATTGTAATACTAGAAGAGAAAGAAATAAAATAGATGATCTTAGAGCATTGGTAGGAATGGAGGATTTTGATATAATGTGAATAACTGAAACATGGTTAAACATAGATGATTTTGATGACAGAATTTTTTTTAAATACAGTGGTACAGGCTATTTATTAGGGGATAGAGTATTAAAGAGGAGTGGCTTTATATGTAAAATGTCAGTTATATCCTGTGGAAGTTGAGGATATCAAAGATAATAGCAAGGAGATTGAATCCATTTGGATTTCTATTAGTGGATATAAAGGGAAAAGGCTTTTAGTGGGAATTTGTTACAGATCACCAGATGATACTGATGAAATTAGTGAGAAACTTTACAATGAGATTAAGGTTTCATCTGTTAATGAAGTCATAATTATGGGTGATTTTAATTTCAGGCATATAGATTGGGAAATGCTAGAGTCAAACTGTGAGGAAGAAAGGTTTTTAGAAACTGTTCAAAATGGCTTTCTTCACCAGTCAGTTTAGGGACCAACCAGAAACAATGCTATTTTAGATTTATTGTTAACTTCAACTACAGAAATTATTGGGAGGGTGGAAATTGGGGAACATCTGGGTGCAAGTGATCATTGCTCTATTAGCTTCAATGTTTTGCTGTATATGGAGATAAGAATAATGATATTTTAGTTACAAGTTTCAAAAAAGCACATTTTGAAGGAATGCAACAAGTATTATCTGTTGTGAATTGGGCAGCTGAGTTATTTGGAAAAACTGATAAGATATGGAAAATTTTTAAATATTGAAAGTAAATGTATACCTTATAGAAAGAAAAGGGTAGCTGCAAGTAAAAACCAGGGTGGTTCACAAAGAGTATTAGAAAATATAATTAAAGAAAAGCATCATAAATTTAAGAAATTTAAATTTAGAAGATCAATAAAGTTGGTGAAACAGGAAATTAGGGCATCAGAAAGGATGTACAAGAAAAGCTTGGCTGAAAA
>NW_013668435.1:23346-48304 GCF_000517525.1 Limulus polyphemus | reverse complement strand
ACATAAGTTTATAGACTTTAAAACCCTACTATAACATTATTTTGTCTGTTTACAGATAACAATAAACATGTGTTTATCACTTTCATCCATCGTATTAGTAGCATTGCTTCTGACTACCTCATCTTCTTCCCAGTTAAGTGAAAAACGTGGTTTTACTGACCAAGGATGTATGGGAACTTACGACAGTACCAAGCTTGCTCGGCTAAATCGAATCTGTGAAGAATGTTATAATATTTACAGGGTTCCGCTGATTCATAAATCCTGCAGGTGATACCAGAACTGGTTATTATAGAACGTTAGTAAGTTAACAGGATCTGACATGGCCTGGTGGATAGGGCACTCGTTTTGCACTCTGAGGATTGCGATTTCGATACCCCGTCGCCGAACATTCTCATCCTATGCGTTTGCTCACTTGTTTAGCCAATGGAAGTGTAAAATTTCTATAATTACAAAAAATACTGGACAACCCCAAACTAGTTAAGAGTAAAGTCGTAAGAGATAAAAAAGGTTGAAATTAGATAGTATTAGCGTGTCTGTTTTGTGACCATAAAAGGAAAAAAAATGAAAAATGAGAATTGATCTACATTTAATTTTAAAGTATACAATAAACTTCTGTTATTATAGATCAAATCTTATATTGAATAACATAACAGAAGTAAACGGATAGATATCGGTTAGGTAGATTAATGTGAAATACAGTTTTATTGAGAATAATTTCAAGCACCATGAACCTCTACACGCTCAATCTTATAGACTACTACAGTACTAACTCCATCGGTAAATGGGCGGTTAATATCAGTGATTTATATATATATATATATCTTTTTTTACAATTTTCTTTATTCTGTTAAATGATATGTTTCTATTATTTCTGTGAAGGTTCTGTAGTCTTTCATGAAAATTAAAATATAATGACGAAAATGTTTCGTACATAATTATATTAAAGACGATATTTTAACAAATGTACCCTCTACTTATACTGTTAGAATAACTAAAACCTGTTATTTTTCACGTTCTGCAGAAGAAAGATGAACTAGGATATAATTACTAAATACATTCAATATTTTTGTTCAGATCGAACTGCTTCAAGAACGACATGTTCACCGACTGTATCAAGGTTCTACTGTTGGAGTCCGAGGAACAACAACTAAACAGTATGGTGGGAGACTTATTTGGAAAGAGGAAGTAATATACTTTGTTGAACTGGAATATGTTGACACGGAAACTTGTAATAAGAACCAAACTTATGTTGAATTCAATAAATAAAGGAAATATAAATAATTATATAGTTTCATGGAACGTTGGCTATGTTTTACAAATCTAAATTGTATCAGTTTTCCTGTATGTTTTAAGATTATTATAAAGACATACAGATGATATAAAGTCTTGATTCCAATATTTCGTTTCCAGTATATTATCTTCTGACATTTGAGTGCCCATTCAAAGCTCGGTTTTAAAATTTTATTACTTTATACTTTATTGTGTTTTTTTACTTCTTGTTCGATTTTAGCCAAAACAAATCTGTAGCTAAAGAGTGTTAGAGGAACTTTAAATATTATGGCCATTACCAAATAAAACTGAGATATACTAAAGTTTACCTTAGGTAAAGTGTCCAATGAAAGCTCTCGGGGTGAAATATTGTGTCTAAACATCATAGAAATAAGTATCTGTTCAGAGGAAGAGTTGATGAGTGTTGATATTATAAAGAATGTGGATCTTATCTTCCACGTGGATAAGAAGATCATTAGTTGTAAATGTAGTGTAGTTTACCACATTGGTTTTACTTATCCATAACAGCTGTCCAATGTAAATATTTTGACCTTTTAAAGATTGATGAATTATTTTCCATAATGTGTTGCACCAAATATAAATATTTTCCAGTTTGATTCTTAATGTACTAATGAGAGGAAGTTCTCCTGTTTAACATTATCGAATTATCTCAAGATTATTATTGCTACATGTGGAAGTTATAGCAGAAATAAAGCAAATTTGTAAAATATATTCAGAGTAAATGAACAGCTTGACGGGTCTTAAGTTGTTGCTGTCATTTAATTTCTCAAAACAAATAAAATGGATCTAATACGTTTTAGTGAAGAAAAATGTTAATAATATGATCACAGTAATTCTGTTAAACTTTTAATTTTTCTAAAATATTTGTATTGAAAATTTTGAATTTATTTCGAGTTTTCTTATTCTTTGCTGATTATAATCTGAAGTTGTTGTTTTTTTCAATTATATCTGTGTTTCTATATCGTAATATCAATATTGTGCAAATTTGTTAATGATTTATAAAGTGTTATATTACGTTAAGTAATAAATTTGAAAGTTTTCTTGGTACTTTGTTTCCATCACAATATATGTAATAATTGTATATTTATTGTATTTGATGATTACCTTTACCTTGATCTTACATATCATCAGACCTGATGCTTTCATTAAGAGTCGAGTTTAATTTTCTATACTTCTTCTGTTTTATATAAATCATTTAGTTTCGTGTTATCTAGCAGCCAGTAAGTACGTATTCTGAAGTTATTTATTGCTTTCTATTCTATATTTTGTGTTATATTTAATCTAAAGATGTAAAAAGAAAATGTACTGTGATAGTGGTTTCGCTTTTTTAGATAGATTCGTTCCATCTTAGAAACACTTAAGACTGACCTGTAATGCGGTGCATCATCTCACAGATCTTTGTTCTACTACTGGCCTTTTGTATTATTTTCTAATCAAATTTTAACGTGAATAAAATATGCTTGTTTTATGCAAATTAACCTTGTGTCTTTTCTTTGTTGATAGCAAGTCAATAACATTCTCTTTGTTCAATTACATTTTCCAGCTTCTAGTTAAGCAGTTGTGAAATCCCAGCGGAATCCTATAATAAATATTTACACATATATTCCATTCGTATGCACTTTGTATACATTTGTACAGGATACTATACTGAAATATATCATGCTTTACAGAAAAGACAACAACATCCAGTAAATTACATAGTTTTCTATCTGTTTTGTTTTTTGATATCTTATTTGTTTGTTGTGATGAATAAATTATAAATAGAAGCCCTCATCTTTAACAACAAAGCTAATATTATGAACTTATCCATACATATCCGTTTCAACACACCATATCGCCAACCTTAGTAGTAAAAACATTAGTTGTACACTAAATATATAAGAAAAGAAGATTAAAAGCAGTTTCAACACACCATATCGCTAACCTTAGTAGTAAAAACATTAGTTGTACACTAAATATATAAGAAAAGAAGATTAAAAGCAGTTCTTTTGTTCATAACAATTCTGACACGACTTTTAAATTTGATCTTTGTGAAACTTTATAGATAATGTACAGATTGATTTTCTTAATAGATACTTACTTCAAACAGTATATATGGTTAAAATAAAAGTTTTGTAAAGTACAGATGACAAATTATATACACAAGGATTACAGTTACCAACATCACTCAAAGTAAAACACGTGATATATAGATAGGTCTATATGCCATACAAAGTAACGTTAAAATGTATTGGAAAAACAATATGGAGATAATATTCACATGCTCGCTTAGCCAAGATGATAGAATTTATACACAAACTAACTAAAATCATAACACTAAAGAATATTTTTTCATAGTCACACAAGAAATGAACATGAATTTATCAGATATTCATGTTGTCTTACAGTAAAGAGATTGCAGCTAGAAGCAGTATGTATATCCCACAGTCATTGTCACACTAAAAAGGCTTCAAAACACTACTGCAAAAACAAAACTAGTGACACCATTCATATATTTAATGGGCACAGATACGAAAATATATCATTTCATGAATTAAAAATACAACATGCAAAATGTTTTTACCCGGGGATATCAATATTAAATTACATGGAGATCCAACCCCAATCACGAACTTCTTCATGTCACCGTGTGTTACTCTGTGAAGTTGTGCTGATTTGATAGTTTTTCCGAAATTGTATATGAAATTAGATGGGTGTCCAACCCCTGTTCTCACCTTCCTCATGTCATCCCGTATCACTTCTGTGTCACGTTGTGTGCTGATGGATTAAGAAATGTGGAAACGTATAAGGAACAGATGGTTGAAAGGTGCGAACTAACCGACACAAACTTAGCTTTATATATTAGGTAAACCGAAAAGAAAACCGATAATTAATCGATTTCATTATTTGATAATTACGTATCCAGGTGAAATGTAAGAAATGACACATACTTTATTTTTTTCGTAAAATAATATGATTTTTAATGAATTAAAAGCGAACTTATTTATTAACTATGCATTCAAACCCTATCTGAACTACTATTCATTCCTTTTTGACACCTTCCTATATTATGTTTCATTTTTTTACTTTTAGATAACGGTGACATCTGGTGTCAACTCAGTTATCTAGCTTACAAATGATGCAGTTTTTGTTCAAGTTACACAAATTCTCCCTACAATCTCCTGGATCATCTAGTTTAATTTATTTACCGAGGCATTCTGTACCTCTTAAAGTATTTTGGTATAAATTATATCGTACAGATTATTCTTTTTGTAAGTGATAAAAACATTGAGATGTAAGAAAGACTATTACTGTAATTGTAAATGTCATATTCCACGTGTCTTAGAACATACGATGGTTATTTGTGGGTATAAAAAGTAATTGTATATATATATATATACTTTAAATTTATGCATTTTCATTTAAAATTGATTATAGCAATCTTGTGTATTATATGTGGTCAATTCGTCAGGTATTTTACTATGTGTTCAAAGTACCAATTACATATTATTTACTGCCTTCAATAAAATGAACATTAGTGCTATTTATGGGTGACTTCAGTGATTGGGCATTAATATCTGTACCTTTTAGTTGATTGCATTTATATTTCTTTTCAGAAATGGTACCGATATGTATTTTTATTGCATTTTTAATGTTTATTATGTTAAAAAAAGAAATAAAAACACAATTTTCTATCCTTTGTTAGAAACGATTTTTTATTTCAACCGTCCGTTCGACGGATACTCCAGCTAGTTCATAAATAAATATAGTATTTCTAGTTAGTTTGTTATCCTAACTTTTCTTCATTACTCTTTACGCCAAATGTAATTACTTTAGATATAAGTTAATTTTACATTTGAATACTTTATTATCCATGTATCTTACCTATCTATCTAATTCGTCTTCCTTTTACAGTAAGAGACGACTAGATGATTTTTCACTTGAAATGTATATATATATATTTTAATTTTCATATTTGTAAGGCTAATATTGTGTGAATAAAGTTACGAAGAATGAAGTCTTTTACTGATAAAATAATTATTATGTACTATTTGATTCATGTAGCGTAATACAATATTTATAATGAAATTGCATATTAATAACATTTATATCTTACCAATTCTTTAATTAAAATTACTACTGGTGATAGTGTTTGCGAAAGAGCAAATATTTAAATATGATATAAGATTCCGTAAGATTTAATTTGATGTTTGCTTTTTTTTAATTGTACTAAATTACGAATTTGTAATAATGCTAAAATTCTACTTGTGTCATAAAGAATAATTTTGTATATTAATTTTTTCACTTCTAATTTTTTTACTTTTTTGTCAGATCCTTAAATTTTGTTCTTTCTTATGCCTGAGTTTGTTATTTGTAGTTTAACCTTCAAAGTTAAAATAATCTTCATAAAAAATAATGTAAATCTGTTAAATAACACTTTTCACACATGCCTTTACATTTTGCTGTGTAATTTGAATTTTCTATAACATGAAGTCTGAATTATTCTGGTGTCATTGGTATTATACAAGTAACATTTGAATTTTCGTATTTCATAGCATCTAGCGGTACCAATCTTATGCGTACATGTATATAGTTGCAAAACACACATCGTTTAAAACAGAATCGTAGAAAGATTGATAATGTCTATATAATAAGATTCAGTGTCTATGTGTGTGTGTCACGTACCTCTTCCTAAACCACTGATCGCATTAACTTCTAAGTGGTACCAAACGAATCGTCCCAGTCCCTAGGTTTGCACAAAGATAAAATTTTCCATCCCACCCCTTGGAGAACCCAGGTGTTCCCCAAAATTCCTTCTACTAAACTTCTGGACTCACCAACTTCTAATTGGTGCCAAACGAATCGTCTCGGTTCCGTGGCTTGCACAGAGGTAAGACATTTCGTTTGTATGAACATATTTTAAAAGTTATCTCAGGTTACCTCCACCACCTCTGGGAGCTCAAACTTGATCCAGGAGGCAGTTTTTAACCAAAATTGGCGGTCAAAACTTGCACCACAACACTGAAAATCCGAAAGAAAAAAAGGCATTTCTTTGTCTGGACACCTTTTGAAACTACCACCAACTACCGACTTTTACCAATTAATCAACTAAATATCATTTCTATAGATAAAATGAGCATAATATGCATAATTAACCAATCTACCGTAACTTGAGAGGAATGTGTTTGTTTGTGCATTAAATTGTCTAGCTTTTGCATTTTTACTTGTCAAATCTTGTTTACTCAAATATTAATAATTCTGAATATATAAAAGAGTTACTAAAGCTATGAAACTTATGCATTTTAAAAGAAAAATAACTTCTTGATATATTCCGAATCATTCCTAGTTGATTAAATCATATTTGACAGGTCCAAATGCAAAAGCCTAGAAGGAGCTAGAGAACAAACAAACGAACTTCTCTCAAATTATAGTAGGATTGTGTAATATATTTGGATTAGTACAAACATTATTTATTCGTTGTCTATAGCAAGAATAGTTTAAAACCATAGCGACATCTGCTGTCGATTGGATTAGTTATAGAAGAAATTCTTAAGATAATATCAGTGGAGATTAATGGCTGTTCTGGAAGATTTGACTTCATCTGTTCACTGAGGTAGAGTTTTATGGACCTACAACATGTAAATATGTAATTTTTAGTATTTTTGGTTCAGTAGTATGGTTATTATTTATTTTCTAGAGTAAATTTGTTATCAGTAGGAATGTTCATTTACAAAAAGGTTACATTATGCATATGTTCCTCAATGTATCTAAATAAAAATAGTATTTATATATGTGTGCATGTAAATAGCTGTTTTATATTCATATCTTATATTTTCACTTTATCCGTAACCGTTTCTTTGATTATGTGTTGTGTTTTATGCCTGATCACAATGTTGGGTATCATAACGTAAATTTAGATTATTATCTGATTTTCGTGATGTGTATTTGAGAAATGACTGTTGTTGTTATTTATATGTCAATGCAGTAAATGGGAATGAATATCTGTAAAAGTTTATATTGATTTCATGTATGATTATGAAAGAGAATTGTTATATGTTGTAATTTAAGTTTCTTTTATAAAGTGTGTTATCTGGACGCCGTAAATATGTGAATATTAGCTGTATTCTCTTTACGGAATGCTTTTATTTAAGGGTGTTTTTAATGTATAAAGTATCTATTATGATAGATTAACACACTTTTGAATGTAAGATGCTGTGTTATAAATTGAGATCAAAGTATCTGTGATATTGTACTTTCTAATGTATAACATATTTTTATTCTAACGAACTGATTATTTAAAGTCCCTATTATGTGTATTATGTACTTTCTTCAAGAAATGTACTTACCAATAAACGCTTCAGTATTCTGCAGTTTACAGAAACTTTTATCGTAACTATTCAAGGTTTTATGTAATAACATGTTTCTATTAAATGGATTTTGATGTACGTGCCAGTTCAGTTTTACCTATAATCAAAATTACCTGAATTTTATTCCATCCAAGCAGTGTGCTGTTGCTAGTGGTAGGGAAAGAAGATTTTACGTTGTATCTACACAAAGATAGGTCATGTGTTAGGCCACATTTGGAATATTGTGTTCAATTTTAGGCTCCATACCTTAGGAAGGACATTGAATTGTTATAAAGGATTCAGAAAGAGTTCCTAGAATGATGCCTAGGATGGAGGGGTTGTCATACGAGGAGAGGTTGAAATCTCTCACATTTTTTCCTCTTGAAAAAGGAAGAGTTAGGGGGATCTGATTGAGTTGTTTAAGATTGTAAATATTAAACTCACTTAAATTTACTGCCTCCACAACATCCGAAAGCAACCCATTCCAAAAGCCAACCACTCTGTTAGAAATATAAAACTGTCTTAGCTGAAGATGTCTCCTACCCTGCCAAAATTTATATTTGTGTCCCCTAGTCCTACTGTTCTCATTGTTAAATATAAAAAAGATGATACATCAACGCTATCAATTCCTTGATGGAAAGGGATACTTGAATGGTGCCTGGGATGGAGGGGTTTTCATACGAGGAGAGGTTGAAATCTCACAAATTGTTTTCTCTTGAAAAAAAAAAAAAAGGGTTAGGGGGGGTGGGATCTGGTAGAGGTGTTTAAGATTGTAAAGGGAATTGATTGTGTTGGTGCATCATATTTTTTCATACTTAACAGTAATAATAGTAGGACTAGGGGACACGAATATAAACTTTGGCAGGGTAAGAGTCATCTTCAGCTCAGACAGTTTTATTTTTATAACAGGGTGGTTGGCCTTTGGAATGCCTTCAGATGTTGTGGAGGCAGTAAATTTAAGACAAAGCTTGATAAGTATATGAATGATAAGGGCTGGCTTTAAGATTTTGTAAAAAAAAATTATTTCTTAATAGTTTAGTTTTAAAGATGGAACAGCTGAGATGGACCAATAGGTCCCATGTTGTCCCAAAACATTATGTTATATACGTTTCAGGCTTCAGAAAGAGCATTTGCTCTAAACAGCACCAAGAAAGTAAAACACAACCATAGTTTAAGGTGATTTATATCTAAAAGCTAATTTATATATATATATATGTTACATATCTGCTTGTTTGTTTGTTTCTGGTAGAAATTATTTCCAAGGATCCTCAGCAATACAAGTCCTTTTTTGATTAAATCACTTTATTCTTCCTCGATACAAACTTTTAGTACAAAGTAGTTCCACAATCAGTATGCTTCTCGTCATTTTAAACTTAACAGCTTTTATAATACACACTATAAATCACAGCAATTCACAATCTATGTCCCCGCTGGCTTTCTTTGCCAGGCTTATACACCAATGAAGAGGGCATCTCGAACACACGCGGACTTCCCTGATCATTCGATAAACTCAGGTGACTTCTGCTGTCGTAACACTGCCTTTTCCTTAGTATTGTCCATCCCAAAGAAAGCCACTTACATTAAACCAATAGATAATTAACAATAACTTAATTAAATCTACAGAATTTGCAACACAAAATTAAAATACGACAAAGTCTCCTAATTTTACGGGATGTATCTTCTTCTGTACTGGTCTCCGTCTCGTTGGCTTCTGCTTCATATGGGGTTCATCTGCTTCATCAGGAAATGTTCTATTGTCGATAACAGTCACATCAGTGGTAGTAACTTCATCAAGAGCTTCACCGTTTCCCTTCTCAAACTGAGTAGAGTTTCTTCTTTGACGGTGGCTTTTTCAGGTGACATGTCTTCAGCAGTGTCATTTGTTCTGTTGTTCACTTTGTCCCAACTGAAATGTCCTGGACCGTGATAACGCCAAAGCCTGTTGGCATACACCACTTTTGGCTTACCTCGCCGATCACATTTTATCTGGAAAGTCATGTCTGAGAGACGATCCACTATGTCATATGGGCCTTCCCATGGAGAAGACAACTTAGGAGACTTCCCTTTGGTCTTCCTGGGATTATACAACCATACCTTGTCTCCTGGTACAAAGCTGACTTCAGTAGATCTCTTATCATACGTTAACTTCATCGAATCAACAGACGTTTTCAAGTTTGAACATACTTGATGGTGAATATCATCCATCCTTTCCGATAACACTTTCACAAACTCTGACACATTCTCAGGCAACTCTTCATAAGGTGGGCGTAGCTTATACTTGGGTCCCCTTTTAGCACAACATGTACTGCATGTCTGGCACCATTCTTCCACATCTTGCCTCATACCTATCCAGTAAAATCTTTGGCGTAGGTGATGCAATGTCTTCTTAATTCCGAGATGTCCTCCTGTTAAAGTATCATGGGATTGATGCAGCACAACTTCCCGTAACTTTCTCGGTATAACCGTTTGCCAAGTCGCCAATTTCCCATCTGTAGTTTCCCATCTCTGGACAAGAATACCATCTTCAAGCTTTAACTGGTCCCATTGTGCCCAATAGTGCTTTGTCACAGGGCTTAGACAAGACACCTTCTCCCAAGCAGGGCGTGAAATACTTGCTATTAAAAAATCAATCATTGGCTTCAAATCTTGATCTTTCTCCTGCTCTGCTTTAATATCGATACCTGATCCCACTTCTGACACCAATTTGTTATGTCTCTGTTCGTTAGTTAATTTTCCGTAAATTCGTTCTGACGAAACTTTAGCGACACAAGTCCTTTCTTAAATAAAACTGGTTTATTCTTTCCGAATACAACTTTACGAAACACTTAATTTCAGCAGTCGCTCTATAACAAACGCTATAACTCACGTCTCAAGAGCTCGACTTCAACAATACTCCTTCAATTACACACTCTCTGACTGCAGTTCAATTACTCATTACCTCGTCACGTTATGACCATCTTATATATACTAGTAGTCTCCCGATAATTCACGAAGGTTCGAGAGAATGACGTGGCGTGATACTAGTCACGTGACCTCGCTGACGCAACAATATCAAAAGTTTTGAGGCAACATTTTTTATTAAGAATACAAGTTTACCTTCATATTTGTGTTAATGTATTCCTATTTTCATCAAAAAGTAAAGGAATAAAAGATGAGAAAATATTTATAATTTTATGTGATTTTACAAAACGTTCTTGCCTGATGACGTATTTTAATGTAAATAACTTTAAAAAGTAAATTTTACAAATTAACATTAGACTTTTTCAAATGTTGTGGAATATGTATCGATATAATAAATTAGCAAAACATGTATAAATAAAATGGGGTCGATACACATATAATTCACACTATAACTTATTACGTCTAGTATTCGAACACCATTAAAAATAATTTCGGATAGAACAACACCCGAAGATAAAAAAACTAGGCGTTTATACCTTACCATCCAAACCCGTGACAAAAGTTATGTAGGTGAAATCGGAAGAAAAGTTGACACCAGAGTTTCTGAACGAAAAAAAGGACAATAAACATGGAAACACAAACAATGCTTCATATGAACATCATATCGATAGTAAACTAACATTAATGTTATACAAAACGGATAACTAAATAAAGAAGAGAGCTCGTCGAATGTTGCTTAATTAAAATCCTGTCTAATTTCAACGCCTCCAAAGGTTAGTTTAAGGTCAGGAAGCGTAATGGGAATGCAAAACTCCTAGATCATGTCGACGTAGTTGACCAATTTTTCTGCCAGTGCCAGAAGAGAACTTGAAACTGAAGAGGACGCACGAATGTGTCGAAACTAGTTTCTTTAATTTTAAGACTTCTGACATGTTCTATATATTGTGGTATTTTGCTAACCATCCTAACATTCGAATCACATGGCCACGCTAAGCCAAATCGTAGAAGTTATTAGATCGCGGTGACACAGTGCCTATTACCAGTACAATAACACAGTAACATACTACATGCGCACAGGGCCAGGTTAATGAATAATTTAACCAACAGTAGCATCATCCTTCCCATCAAAGAGTCAGCAAAAGCTTTTCTAGTAGCCAATAGCTGTGATTCCTGTTCATAATTCATATTTTTTATTTTCTGATCTCTCCATGAATAGGCTTCAAGTTAGTAACTTATTATAAATAGACATATAAAATTAGTCTATTAATAAAATATATATTGTATATTAATAAATATTTTGTACCGTTTTTGTTTGTCTAATGTGAAATTTTTCAATACGTAAATAATTCTTGTATATCTATAATTCTATTATAAATATGAACTTATATATAGGGGCTCTAGCTTATCTTAGCTTGGGGTTCTTGGTGATATGCCTCCACTAACTCGACGCCATATGAAGGTAAGATCTGTAAATGGACCAGATTGTGGATTAGGTCGACGATTTCAAAGTTTTTGTTGAAGACTATGAGATGTTTGGGTTTTTAGACGTTTTCTTCTGTTTTTACAATAATTCTGACAATCAGCATTTTATAGGAAACATTAGAATTGTCTAGAGTCGTATAGATATTATTCCACTGAACCAAAAAAAAAAAAAAAGATTATTTGTTCTTTGTTGAATTTCGCGCAAAACTACCCGAAGAGTATTTGCGCTGGCCGTCCCTAATGTTGAAGTGATAGAAAGAGAGGAGGCAACTATTCAACACAGCTCACCGCCAACTCTTGGGCCACTCTTTTACCAATGAATAGTGGAATTCACCGTCACATCATAACATCTTCCATGGCTGAAAGGGCCAGAATTATTGATGACGGGATTCGAACCCGCAGTTGGGAGTTGAATGCCCTAACTAGCTAGTCTATTGAAAAATTAAATAAATATATAAAACACCAGGACCAGACAATGTTTCTCTCTAGGTTTCAAAGGAGGTCAAAGATCAGACAAGCCAGCTTCTTTCTTTCATTTTAGTAGGTCAGTTAGATAATGGACAGATGCTTGAGGATTGGAGAATTGCTAATGTTACTTCTATTTTTGAAGAGAATAATAAGAGTTGCCTTGAAAATCATAAGCCAGGTAGTCTCACATCTGATGAAAGAAACTTTGAAAAATTATCTATTGCAGTAAATTACTATAACATGAAAACAAGATGGATTCATTCACTAATGGGAAATTCTCCCGTACTAATCTTACTATCTTGCTTTTTTTAGGGTGTTGAATGCTTCTTGGATGACAGGCTTGATTTAATTTGATTTTCAAAAAGCTTTTGGTAAGATTCTACATAAAAGTTTAGTTAACGAAATAAAACCAGTAGGGGTTAAATAAAAACTAGCTAATTGGACTGTTGGGTGGGTGGTTAGATGAGAGAAAGCAAAACATTACTATTAATGGCTTCTAGTCAAGCTTGACGCTTGATATTAGTGAAACGCCTCAGGGGTTAATGTTTGTATCTTTCATTTTCCCTATTTACTTTAATGATATTAATAGGGGCATAGTTAATAAGGTCTGCTGCTGACATTAATATATTGGGTATTTGTACCTATATTGAGGACGTTGAGGTATTTAAAATGACTTCGATTGATTATTAAGTTGGATAATATTTGACATTTGATTGTAATAAATGCAAGGTAGTGCATTTGGTGATCATAATTTGGACCATCCATCTCATTTAGTATAGGTTAAAACACTCAATAGCATGACTGGTGAAAAGGATCTTGTGGTGATGTTCTGTTGCTAGTAGAATTTTATGGTGTGTGGTATTCGAAAATACCATTCGTTTATATTTTCTTGCAATATCATGATATTTATTCTGAATTTATTGTTTGTCCTGTATATATGTGTAGGTTTCACATAACACATGGTTGAAAAAGTCGTTGAGCTACTTTTGTTTCTGTGTTGTTCTCGGAAATGGGTAATACATGTTACCGTCAAGGTAGGATATTACTTAATACATGTTGTGTAAGGATGCCGACAGAAATGTCCTTCAACTGGTTGTTCAGATCATATTTAAAGATTATGGACCCATCTATGCTGTAATGAGAATTACCAGTCACGTTGATAGTAAATATTACCCTGGGTGAATGTGAGGTTTCTTGCAAGCTTAAGGCTGAATTTGGTCTGCGTAGTCTGGAACTTCGTTTTCAGTAAGCAGTCTGGTTTGGAACATCATCATTGTTGGTACAGTCTGATACACGAATTCAATCTGAACAGTTGGATATAGAGGATCCAATAAAGGCAATCGTTTCATGTAAGTAAAAGCAAATATATATACACTGTATCTTGATTTTTATTATACTTTGTTTTCAGTCTTTACTTCAGTTTATATCTATCAAGTTAGCAAGAGATATAGTATTATTCCATAATCAGTATCTTAAGCGAATCTCATGTTATCTAATGGACCTCTTTGATATAGCTCTAATGTTAGTTTAGTTTCACCTGGATATAAAACTGGCGTTTTTATAGATATTTATTACAAATCAAAAGAGATAATTATCTCCTTAAGTATGAAAGGATAGCGATTTATTGGAAAAGGTTCAGATGAGAGCTACTAGTATAGATGGAGGAAATATGTCTATTCCTGTTGGAGGTAGGTTAATAGCTGTTCACAAATATAAAGCTGCCATAGTTTATATGTCTATGTTTTCCAATGTATGTTTTGGGAACTGTTACAAATGCCACATATTCTGTGGGTCATATTCCTTAAACCCCATAGACTTACCATATTGAGGTCTTGCGTCCACTTTACCTTTTCGCCTTTCATGTTTTTATTTTGGAAAAATAACATAACATAACGTTTTGTGACAACATGGGACCTGTCGGTCCATCTCAGCTGTTCCATCTTCTAAACTAAACTAAAACTATTAAAAAATCTTAAAACCCTGCCCTTATCATTCATATACTTATCAAGCTTTGTCTTAAATTCACTTAAATTTACTGCCTTCACAACATCCGAAGACAACCCATTTTCAATGTCTCTCCTAAGATAAGGAGACCAAGACTGAACATAATATTCCAATGTAGCCTCAACAGGGACCTATACAATGAAATTATAACTTCTTTAGACTTGGATTCAATGTTTCTGTAGATACAACTTAAAATCCTATTTGCCCTACCACTAGCAACAGCACACTGCTTGGATGGCTTTAGAGACTGATCAACTATTACACAGAGATCCCTTTCTTTCATGATACTCTTAAGGTTATTCCCATGCAAATTGTACATATAAATCAAATTATGATAACCCACATGCATTATCTTGCATTTAATATAATTAAACCTATTTGCCATTTATTTGCCCAACTCACTAAATGATCGAAATCCTTTTTTAAATCAGCAGTATCCACTTCACAGCTAGCAACACCCAAGATCTTAATATCAATTGCAAATTGAAGTAACTTATTAATCATTCTTTCATCTATGTCACTGTAAATCAAAAAGAGTAATGGTCCTAAGACTGAGCCCTGATGTATCCCATTTGTGACTGAACTCCATTTGTAACAATCTTCTGCTTTCTTCCATTCAGCCACTCTTCTATGTGTACCTTGTCAAATGATTTCTGAAAATCCAGATACACCAAATCTACACCCTTACCCCATCTACATAAGCAGTGACCTTTTCAAAGAATGTCGAAAATCTTGCCTTACAAATCTTTTCCTTAGTGAAACCATGTTGACTATCCAATAAAATTCTAAACTTTGTTAAATGACTTTGCAAAGCATCTTTTATCAGACTTTCCAAAACTTTTCCCACAACTGATGTAAGACTAATGGGCCTATAATTACTCGAACAATTTTTATCACCTCCCTTTAAAATAGGAGTGACATTAGCTAACTTCCAATCCTCTGGTACCTGCCCACTATTAAAGGACTTACAAAAAAATAATAGTAAATGACTGATATATCCATTACTTAACCTCCCTCAAAACCCTTGGGGAAATATTATCTGGCCCAGGTATGGGTGTGAAATTCTTCATATTAAGCAGAAGCATTATAATGATTAAAAAGTCACACAATTAATGAACATAAAAAGTAAATAATATGTGTAGATAAATATTGTAGATTGCACTTTTCTGCCTCTTTGTTGGTCAAGCTTGATTTTGCAAAATTTGTTTGTTAGCTATGAAATGTGAGGTTAAGGTATACTATGGTGGGGGTGGTAGTAGTTGCCCAGTCTTTTTTTGATGGGTTATATGGTAGTGTGAACAAATAAATAAATATATGTTTTTACAACCCAACTATCAGGCTTATAACTGTATTTAGCCTTAGATATAGTTTACCACCCACTTAGGGCAG
The DNA here is from genome assembly GCF_000517525.1 of Limulus polyphemus. Classification (NCBI taxonomy): domain Eukaryota; kingdom Metazoa; phylum Arthropoda; class Merostomata; order Xiphosura; family Limulidae; genus Limulus; species Limulus polyphemus. The sequence continues at coordinate 32,444 of NW_013668435.1, read as the reverse complement.
TACTATCAAGATGACTAGCTTGACTTCAGATAGGCAACCTTCATCAGCAGCAGTAGCATCTCTGGGCCTTGCACCCACAATGGGTGAGATTCCCAGTCAGGAAGACTTGCACCTCCAACAAGGGAGTACTTCACAAATGCCAAATTTCTCACTTGAAATCTCTCTTTAAAGTTCTTTTCAACTTTCTCTCATGGTACTTGAGGCATCTGAAAGCCACAGTAAACTAAATCAACTAGTATGTTATTATCAGGAAAAAAACAAAAAGAAAGAGGCCCTATGAAAAAATTTCAACAGATTGAAATCATCTTTAAATCATCTTTGAAAATCATCTTTTAAATATATGCTTAACATCATTAATCAAATGGCAACATTCCAACAGCTCACCAAATGATTCTGAAAACAGATTCCAACACCCTGCTAACAAGTTTCCTGGTTTCTTCATAAACCCTTTCTTTTCAAAATTAGGGATCTTACTGGCAACTACCCAAACAATAGGAATGCTTTCAGTATTAAGAACCATCTGAAAAATAATAGTTAAAACTCTTCTCTTCTTTACTAAGTTCCTTAGAAACAGCCTTTGGTTAGAATATAAACATCTGGCTCCTTTACAGCAAATAAAAACAAATTAAGTAACATTCTTTTCTTTTGCATTAGACATTCAATCCTGCTCACTCAAAAAAATCTTGCAGTTCTTAGAAGTCAAGTTTTATAAAATCAAGGACATAACTGTTATTCACTCTGTAACAAGTTTTAATAAAAACTTCAAATATAATAATGATCACAAGCACTCAACAGTTCAACTAAATTTCTAACTACAGACATTACAGTACACTTTCCTCAGCATTACAAACACTTTTTTTAAATGGTTTCTTCTAAAAATTCAATTAAAAATGACAAGTATCATTTTGCTACTTTGTTCATTGCCACACATTGAATATAATTTGTTTAACATCATTATTTCAAATATGGAAAACTTTATTATACATGCACTTTAATTTTAAAGCATAGTTTTATTTTACCTGCAACAAATTTTCATTTTCATATGGTTAAATACACAATCGAACAAGCTTACAAGAAAAGAAGTTTATTTCATGTTACACCATTATGAATAAGTAGATAACCCACTGCCAAATATGCAAGTGCATAAAATAACTATAATATTAATACATAATCTTAAGTGTTTGTGCAATGGACTTAATGTTCGTATCAGTAAATCATAAATATGGGATACTGACCATAATATGGCATAAATTATGGTGGTCCTAGTCCCAGTAGTAGTAATACGTAACTAAGCAATTTGACTTTTTGGGTACTTTTTATTTGATAATTACTATTGAAAGTAGACTTCATGTATTCACTACATAAGTATTTACAAAATAAACTTATGTCAGTTACTTATGTTATGGAACGATAATACTACTACTACTAATAGTGCCGGTAAGTGCTAACTTAATAGTTATAATAATTTAAGTTGTAACTTGCACATTGTTACGTTTGTACTGATGCTACGGCTAGTCTTACCTCAACCAACCTCTGACTTTTTCTGAAATACGAAGACCTTTTGTAACTTTATATTCCTCATCATGTACATGTAATGGCAACATTTGAAAATGGTATATATTATTGTTTCAAGTTAAATTACCAGACTGGACGTTCGTGGCAAATGACACCTTAGGCTTAACTAAGTAATAGGAGCACGTCAGACAAACTAAGCCTATGGTACTCTATAGTATATAGGCCCTACACCATAGAACGATTACATAAACAACCCAATGTTTTGCCCGTAAGTGTACCATACTTAACTTTGTTAGTACGTCTCATTCGTCCATGTGGCAAAATCTTTATATCCCATAATTCTCTCAAATAATTGTTGTTAATATTATTAATTTGTAATAAGAGAGCATTATTTCTCTTTACAGAATTAAAGTGAATAATGACTGATTATATTGTTAATATATATCCAATAAGAAAATCACCGTTCTACTAAGTGAAAAGAGTTTATCATACGAGAAGAGAGAAAATACTACAATAATATAAACCATTTTATTTAACTTTTCTTTCAAAACATATTATTGTTCTGTTGAAAATATAAATATTTACTATTAATACGTATTACAATAATTTAAAATAAAGGATATTATTTTGAAAATATAAAAAAATATCTTGTGTATTATTGAAATGTATAACATATACTTGGACTGGGTTTTAAAAACTCACAGTAGAGAAGAGCTCATAGTACATAATAATAGATGTTTGCTAAAGGGCGCGTGACGTCGAGATCGAAAGTTTCGTAACAGTAGGCCTAGGATATCTAGAATGTTCTTAATTTGACATTAAGAATCTAATACATTCACGGAGTATCTAGAGAAGAGAGTCGATTATAAATACGAAAGTCAGCGAAATATTGAATCAGTTTGTGGTTCAGTTGGTAGTGTACCAATCATTCAGGGAAGTATTTGGATCAACGTTAGTTAGTGTGTAGATTCATTTACTCGATCGATTAGCCGTGAAAGTGAAGTGTCTAACAATAGTACCAGACGGAAGTATACAGAACAATATTCAAGAACAAGGTACAGAGGAAACAAGAGATTTAGCCAAATTTGCAGAAGAAGTGGAAAGGCTTGCACAATTATTTTACATGAATGCTCCGCGTGAAATGGTGGATTCGTTGGAATGTGACCAATTTATAAGCCAATACCCTGAGAATGTATCTCAGAGCAAAACCAAATCAAAGGAACACTAATCGGACATAAAAAAACAACAACAACAAAAATTATCTGGATTTTTTTTTTTTTTTTGTTAGGAAATTCAGCTGGAAATACTTCATCTGCCCAAGTGAGATAAGAACCTCATTACTCGAGGAAAACAATCCATGATTCCATGGTTTTATTGATCTAAAACCTTGCAGTGTGTTTATTGAAACTCGTTTTACAGTTACAATAGTTTGACCCAATTTACTTGTGAAAAGTACAAAACTTCTTTTGAAAATGAAGAAGGAAAACGAGTTAATTGAAACAGCAAAGAGCACCAAAGTTTCAGCAAGAGAAAAGTTGAAAGTTACTCTTACTGTCGGAAACTTCTCTACATCTCATGATGTGAACGTAAGATGACAATGATTAAGACTGCAAATTGTAAACTGACTTAATGTAGAGCTATGAACGTGAGGTTGGGCTATCTTCAAATAGCTTCACAGTTTATGACCAGAAAATACCTGCACTACATGGCAATTACTCTACAGAGGATGAACTTCCAGTGACAAAGAGAAGGTGGTCATTACATCACCACCAAGTAATAAAATATTCAAACCAGGAATTATTAAGAATAGATCTACATCTAGTGACTCGGGCATTCAAGCATCTCCTAAGAGCTTGATAATTGGAAGAGCTTTCGAGGATTTGAAGAATACAGTTGTTAAAGAAGACTTTACTGAGGAAAGACTTAAATCAGTTTGTCATAAAATGAAAAGTCACTATGATATAATGCTGATAAGAACTGGATTTCATCAATGTGACATGGTGTGGCTGGACAATTATCATCACAAGAAAGGACAAATTCCAAAGTTAAGTAAGTGATTGGAAGGACCACACATTGTACTGAACAGAATCCAGAAGGACAGGCAAATCAAAGATTATGCACCGTGATTATCTTTAGAAATATGCCAGTGACAGAACAGCCAACTGAGTAAGTCTAGAGAAGAATCTGCCAGTAGAAATTCAACCTGTGGAAGAGCCCAGAGTTCCTGTCACTACCATTTCCAGAGGATCACCAAGGACAGAGCCACCAGTAGATTCACTCAGCCACCTGCCCAGGGAAAACTCCCCAACTGACAGTACAGCAAGGAACCAGTGGATAATGTCCTGATTATAGCGATGGACCAGACACAAGTGGAGAGGTAGATAGATCTCCAGCTGTGTCTAGAAAATGTTTTTCATAGAATGAGGGTAGTTATCTTTTACCTTGGATCTGGCATTGACATCCTCGGGATGGATGCAGTGTGGAAACTATTCATTTTTGCCTCACAAAAGAGGAAATAATGTTCCATGGCAGAGTTATCTGATGTCGGCCAGAATGGGTCTTGGAACAATGGACTGCTACTATACATGTAGCAGAGAGAACAACAGTAAAATTGTAAACACAATTAGTGGTCCATGGTTAACTCTAGACAAAGTCTTGTGCAGTGGTATCGTGTAACTCATTATAGAAGCCAAATATGAAATAAACTGTTCCCTGTCCAGAAAGCAGACAGAATTATTTTAGTAAGTTATCTGAAGTCCAAGTGTTATTCTGTAATTACAAGGAATTGGCTATCCTACTGTATGCTAGGGTAGTAATACGGACAATAAGAGAAGTGGGAGTAACTGAGGCTGTCAATAATACTGGGGCTGTATCTGCACCATGGCCAAAAGCAAATGTACGCTCACCAACACAACTGCGATCATTAGTTGAGGATTGTGTAAATATACTATACTCAATGCAGCAAAAGTAACTCAGTGACTCGTTGATTGAATATGCCAGTGTATTTATGTACTTCTAACCAGTGACACATGTCTGATAAAGTAACTGATTTAATAGCTTCTTTGAAGCACTAGGAATATAACCACTGAAGTACATTGGCAGTTAAAAGATAGAGCCACAAAACTTTTGGATAGTGCTTGGTCGTCTCCAGTAGTGATATTCAGAAATAACGAAAGTACATCAAGGTTCCATGTTGATTTTAGATAGGTGAACTTAATAACTCACGTTAAAGCCTTTCCTTTACCAGAAACAGATGGATATCTACAGGATGCATTAGAAAATTTTGGTTGGTTCAACACTTTAGATCTGGTATCCAAATATGGGCAAGTCGAGATAGTTGACGAGAACAGGCCTACGACTGATTTTAGCAGGAAAGATGATTTGTATGAGCCTGTGTCATACTATTCAACCTATATAACATACTCGTCACATTTTAGAGGTTAATAGAGCTTACTGAATGAGAGAAATACCTTGTGTACTTCAACAATATTTTCGTGTTTGGTTACATGCTCCAATCTGTGGCTGAGAACCTAAGAATGATATTCCAGCTGATAAATAAAGTAGGCTTGAAACTAAATTCAGGAAAGTTCTGACTTGCATACATAGAAACGAAAATAGTTTTTCATCCTGTTGTAGATATAGATGAAGTCTATATAAATTTTATTGAAATAGTATTGGTAAGATACTGACCTGAACCTGTGACCAAGAAAGAAGTTTGAAATTTCCTTGATTTTGCATAGTAATACTGATTTTTTGTGACTAACACTTCCAAGATAATCATACCATTGTCTGTTCTCACTAAAACTGACACGCAGTTTTAATGGAGTGAGCATTGTTACCAATTATTCCAAACCCTAAAGCTTGCTTTACTGGATACTCCAGTGCAGACTTATCCATGACAAGACAAGTGCCTATTGGACTTTGACACCTTCAATAATTGAGTCAGGGTGGTGTTATCACAATTGCAGGATGGAGTACAATGTGCAATTATGCATGCTGGTTCTACGCTCATGGTTCCAAACACGATACTGAATGATCAAGAGACAAAGTGCTTACAAATGTGGTCTTTGTAAAACACTACGTATATAGTAGAAGATTCACTGTCCAGGTGGACCATACTTTGGTGATATAGTTAATAAAACTTTGAAAATCCAGAAGAGATAATATATATATCATGTTGGATAACAAGAATGTACATGGATGGATTATCTCACCACATGGTGAGACCTTGATTGTTCATGGAATGCCCTGATCCTGGACATTGTGTAAGAGTTGAAACCATTTCTACCACAGTGCCATCATGCCATGAAGTAGTGAATTCTGCTACAGGATGAACGCCACAATTAACACTACATGAGATCCAGAAAGAGTAACCAAAGGACTCTGATCTAGCATGAGAACTCCATGTCATGCAGCAAGGTAAAACGTATTTGTCACGAACAGAGGAACATAGCATAGATGCTATAACCTATGTCACTTGTATGGTCAATTACAAGTGTAGGAGTATGTGTTCTTCCGTCGCTTTAAACCACAAAGCCGTGGTTATCTGGTTATATCAAAATAGTCTCCAGGCTTTACATAACAGAAATATTGGAGGGTACCACCTATCAAGGTAATACCCACACTTGTGCTAACATTCAGTGATGGTTCTTCTGGCTATCTTTGATTCGAGGTGTTTTGTACTGGTGTGAATGCTGTAAGGTGTATGTCATCCAGTAATGCCAGTAAGAGAATGTTTCAAGTTTGGTGTTGAAATATCCAGCAGGTAAAAAATTCTTATGAAGAAGATAAGAGTAACAAAGAAGAGTCGTGCTGTGTTTCTTATAAAGAGTAGTGCAATATATTTCATTTGAATCAAAGTGAAGCATTCATGAGTGATTAAAATTATCATCAGTAAATGTATTTAACAGACAGGAGCTTAGATATTACAAATATAAGCTTGATGTATCCAGTGTTTTATATGGTTGTGATATGAAATACAGTATTCAGTCAAGCAAACTGAAATATTTTAAATAAGAACACAATTTTATGAAATATTTTCTTTACAGTGTTTCGCTACAAGGTGCAGTAATACTACACGAAAATGCAGGCTTTAAGTGTAGTGTGGGGGGGAGGGTAAAAGTAACATCCCAGTGGCTAAATATTTGTAATTCAAATCAAAAACTTCTAATAAACTTGTAACTGGAAGGAACTCCCCAAGATAAGATGATGTAAGCATTAGTGGATTCTAATGATCAAAATTAAGGGTTGATGTCGCCTTAATCAAATCAGCTCATTTGTGAAGGAACTAGTTGCAATATCGATCTCCAGTCCTTTCTTTTGAAATCGAGCTTTATCCACATGATAACCAGATGGAAAGAAAGAAATGAGGCTGAGTTAGAGGCTAAACCATGCCGCCTATTTGTATGGCGAGAATGCCAGAAAGTAGAAAGGCTAAATATATTGATCAATCAGAGACCTGATGAAGCCTGTTGAAGTTCTTAGGCACTAAGGGTAAGTTTTCTATAGGTGATATAGGGAATGAGTACATGAGAAGCTCATAGAAATGTCAATTGACCAGTATAGAGAATAGCTAGATCATGGTCTTAACTGAGAAGTTATTACCCTTCTTAACCTACACACTTTTGGCCTATTGGAATTCACCTGACATTGCACTTGAATCCAGACTTCTGCTAATTAAGGTGGAATTCTTGACCATTCTCATTCTTTCTGTATTCAGGTAGCCAGTAGTTCTCCTGCTTTATTTCTGTCTTACTGCCATGTTTTTCTGCCATGGATCACTGATATGAAGAAAGCCAGCACCTCCAAAATACCACGGACTTCTTCTTCATCAAAACAGTGAGCTTAACTGTCAGACCTCGGACTTTTGGATCCAGCTTGACATTTACCATAGCTGAGCTTATGGATTAATAGATGTTGCTGACTGTCACATGAGATAAGGGAGAGCTCACTGTGTTTGTCATCAGGTTAGCCCTATGGTCTGCAGGGGCTGTGCAGGCACAACTGGCAATGTTAGGTCAAGCCAAATTCAAGCCTATGGATGTCCTGGCCATGGAGGGAACAATATCAACTACCACTTCATCGATTCTAGAAAAAACTAAATCTACAAGTGGCTAACCAGCTCTTCACACTGCCTCTACTGACACAGCCAAAGAAGGATCCAGTGCCGGAGAAGAAGAAATGGTCAGATGTCTCATCAGAGGGAGCAACACCACCACACATCAATCATGCCAAAATAATTCCCACTTTCAATGGCTGCGCTTTGTTTCAAAACCCAAGAAAACTTTGTTTAGGTTTGGATCATCTTGTAGGTTGAACAGGTTTCAGGAACGTAGGGGCGAGATGGATCTCAGAATGATACCACCTGACATAAATATAGAGACTACCTGGTACAACGTTTCCACCATGGCCGCCACTACATCAATGATCAGAAGATGACTCAGCTGGCTCGTGGTTTATTTCATCCATCACAAGCATAAGATAAACAAGGAAATCTTGACTTTGATGGCAGAATATCAGCTGTTCAGATAAGGTGACTTAGGTGAGTGGTATACACCTCAGCAGCCATCAAAGCACCACTGGTGAAGAGACCCAGAGAGTGCCAAGGATGGAGATACAAACATAACCAACCAAGGTGCTAAGCCCATGCTAGAGCAGATTATGGAGTTGAAAAGGCACTGCCAGGATATGACCATAGACTGAGGTTTGGGCTCTCTACAATAAAGAAATGGGTCAGCTTTGGTAGAAGGTAACACCTCAGATGTGGTTCAAGGAGGAAGGTTGTTGCTTGTGGGCCAAACTGGCGAACGTGAAAATAACTCTAGCCAAAGCTATAGAGGACATAAAGACCTGCCCCCCAGTGGCACAGCGGCATGTCTGCGGACTAATACTACTAGAAACCGGGTTTCAATACCAATGGTGGGCAGAACACAGATAGCTTTTTGTGTAGCTTTGTGCTTAATAACAAACAACAACCTAAAGACCTCTTGCAAGATTAAGTTGAAAAGTAGTGGAACTTCGACTAGACTCTGGGTTAGTTGTAAATATTTTGTATATTTATTTTCTTACTTTAAATTCTGTATTTTGTATGTTTCATTAATTCTTTGTTTATTTATTTTTTATATTTTCTTTTTATCTTTATTTTGTTTTCTTTTAATGTCACCTGGTTTACTTTATAATATTGATTTCGTGTTAATTAAAGGGTCATTATTAAATGTCATGTGCGCTGTTTGTATATTATTGACTGATTGAAGCACAAGGCAATACAATGGGGTATCTGTGCTGTGCCAACTACGGGTATCGAGACCTCATTTTTTGCGTTTTAAGCAAGCAGACTTACCACTAAGCTACTGAGGGTCTTTTCCCTTGAAAGTCACCGAAAATTATTATTTCAATGTCCCAGTAATCCTAATGACAAATAACGATTACTTGGGTAACCGTCTACATCTGTAAAATAATCTATATAAATATAATAGTACTGTCTGTTGTAAGTCCATGTAACCACTTCGCAGGGTGTGGATGGATCGTCGCCAAAATTGGTATGCAGGTTCACTGAGTCCATGGGGAAATACAATACTGTTACT
>NW_013668435.1:3843-22890 GCF_000517525.1 Limulus polyphemus | reverse complement strand
ATATCATCTGCTGATGGCGCCCCCATAACTCGACAAATAAAAAAAAAGAGAAGTTCAGTCAGAGAAAAGTTAGAAAACGTGAAGTTAACCATCGTGGAAGTGAATAGCCTTAACGGTTGATATGTTAAAGTGAGATTAACAGTTTGATAGAGATGAGGAGAATAATTTGTCTTGTCAAAGGGTGTTCTAAACTGATTGGCTTTGATGGAAATAAGACAATTATTGGAAGTTAAGGATACAATTATGGTAACTCACGAGGCAACGAGAAAGAATAAAAGCACAGATTAAGAAAGAAGAAAAGGAGAATCCTTAACACCTACACACACGCATATATATATATTTAAAGTTCTGACAAACCCATTTGTACCGATTAAACTTATTAGTTTCTCTGTTTAGCTTTGATAGATTTTAGCTAGGTGTGGTAGAGTTTACAGCATAATTTTGATACTCTTTCTAGTAGTTTAGACCCGGCATAACCTGCTGGTTGGGAAGCTGTACTTGTAATCTGCAGGTCGAAAGTTCGAATCCCCGTCACCAAACATGCTCACCATAGGGGCATCATAATGTGACGGTAAATCCCAATATTACATGTTAAAAGAGTTGCCCAAAAGTTGACAGTTGGTGGTATTGGCTAGCTGTTTTCCTTCTAGTTTATCACTGCTAAATTAGGGACGGCTAGTGCAGATAGCCCTCGAGTATCTTTGCGCAAAATTCAAAACAAACCAAACCAAAGTAACTAAAAGTTTACACTTTTAACGGTCTACGCTTAGAAATAGGAAAAGTTAGCCTACGATAGAGTCACTAGATGGCAGTAACGAGTACGAAAACTAGCTAAATATATTATAATTTCGGTCGAGAATGATGTAACTTAATTAGGACGCTTTAACATTTAAAATATCGTGCAAAATAAATTTTACGTTTTAAATCCAATCTATCATCGATAAGTATTTAAGAAGATTTTTCAAAGTGGATTTTTGGGGAACATCTAAGATATTTTAATGACAAAAGGGGATGAGAGTAAAGAATAAGACCAAAGTAAAAATAATGTAAAAGAAAATGTAACTTTTAATCAGGTAAAAAGTACACCATTCCAGCAGGTACACTTAGTGAAACTTTGCACTTCTATCTCTAATATTTTGGTTTTATCTTTAATTAAAGTAGTTTAATTGGTACTTAATAATCTGAATTAAGCATGCACTTATAGTTTCATATTTATCACTCTTGTTATTCAATTATTTGCCAATTTGTTTCCCTTGAATAATAAAAATTAATTATATTTTTTATATAATATACGATAACTGGTAGAGAAATATACCCGTGCCATACTTTATATCAGTATAAGTTGTGAAATTTTTGCCAATAAGGAACTTTATATTTTAATGGAAATAAAAAACTCTTATTTTAATTTTTGGTATATTCTAGAGAATTTAAAAGCAATGTCAAACCTATATTTTTTATAAAATAATATTTAAGCAGACTTCGTTTCGAATTTCTAGCCTTTGTTAATAAAAGACAATTATTCGGATAATTACGTACTAAGATTATATAATTTCTACAAGCTCTCTTAAACTGTTTGTTCAGGGACTAATTTGTATATTCAGTCTTAATTAATTTATAATAATTTAATGCTTTACAAGCTAAGCAATAGATGGCAGTTAGAGCACGATTTATCTGTATTTGTACCAGTTAGGCCTTGAATAAAAATCTTCGTCAAAGTTGGTTACATTGATGATTCCTTCATCTATACAATAGCGATACAAGTCAGCGTTTCTTCTAGGTTTGGTCATATAATATCTAAAACTTCGAATACCTCCTTAAAAACTTACAAGTGTTAGATCTTTGTGTAAAACTTTTAAACGCCCCATTGCATGTCAAGAGAGTGGTTTCTGTTTTCCTCGGTGTAATAAAATTAAACTGTTCTAACTTTTGTACATGTAAAAAATGAAATTAAACACCCAGTGAAATATAAATTATAATGTTCATTGACCTCTACGTGTCTAGGTGTAAATAATATTCATGGTTTGTGGCTATAACAAAAATCAGACAGCAGAAAAAGTTCGAACATTGCAGATAATGTTTTTCTCATGAAAGGCGAAACAAAAAGTAACAAGGGAGACAAGGCCTAGGCTGTTAAATGAATGACTTCCCACTGGTTACATGACGGTAAGTAGATTTGTTACCCCGTCAAATGAATAAAGGTAAACTGTTATATTATATTTTGGCAGATCTTAGGCAGTTTTAAAGTAATACTGAACTATAACTACTTTTCTTAACGGACTTTTCTTAGCTTGGATGGTTCACATTCAATAAGTATTCTACTAATAACAATCTTCAGCGTCTAGACCAGTGTTTCTCAACTTTATTTATTCGTGGCTCCCTTTTGAGTTTGATATATCTCTGTGGCCCCACCCATCTCAGACGCTTTTACTTTGGAAAAAAAGTTACTTTATTTCCATAATGTTGATTTATAATATTATAATATTATTGTTACAATTTTGTACTATTTTTAAATATTTTGTTTATAACATACTGTTTACTTATACAAGTAAAAAATATTCTGTTAATCACTGAGATTTTATTCACTGTGATCCTTGGATCTGATGAACACTTGAAAGTTTTGAATGTCCGGTTGCAGCGTGGTCAGTGATAAGGGAAGATCACCTCTCTTCAAAACATCAAGACTGTTACGTATTTTTGATAGCAAATAAGTCACCCGAGTAAAAACAGATAAGAGGTGGGAAAAGCGATAAAATACAACTTTGCCTTCACCCAGAGCTGTGGAAATTTATTAACTATTTCACTACTTATCCAGAAATAATGTTTGTCACGTTTGAATTTAGCTTGGGCTGTTGAAATATTTTATTCGGGCAGTGAAGTTTCGATGGCCCAATCAGAATTTACTGTGGCCCCCTAATTTTCCGTCATTCACGTGTGGCCCCAAAGAAACATGGCATGACCCACGTTGAGAACCACTGGTCTAGACGATACGACTTTTTGTATTTATTAAAATGTTAATATATTTTAATCATTCTTTTCAAATAACTTTGTAACTCATTTCTTTAGCCCAAAACCTCATTTGGCCGATTACATTATCAGGAGTAAGAAGCATTTTAGGCTTAAAGTTGTCACGAACGTTGACCACAAATGAACTAGATCTCGTAAGACTAGTTTGGACCGTGATGAAAAAAGTATATGGCGACTTGATTTCAATATATTCATTGCTAAGTGTAAGCAGCAAATGCATTTATAACATCCAATAAATAAAAGAAGAATGGAAATGGATTTTTTAAATGTAATTATTGTTAAGTGTATCATTGTAATTTTGATGATGTCCGAGAACTAATTTATAGCATTCTTATTGCTTTTTCATGTATGCGTAAGTAGGTAATTAGGCCTTTAATCTCTTCATCCAGTATTCAGGAGATAAGAAGGGACAGTTAGTTAGGCCTATAATTTATTCTTCCAGTATTCATGAGATAAGAATGGACAATTAATTAAGTCTTTAATCTACTTGTTCTTTATTCAAGAGAAAAGAATGGACAGTCAGTTAATTAAGCCTTTAAACTATTCGTCTGCTATTCGGAGATAATAATGGACAGTCAGTTAATTAAATCTTTAATCTCTTAGTCCTATATTCGGGAGAAAAGAATGGACTGTCAGTTAATTCTTCCGCTATTTGGGAGATTAGAATAAACCTTTAGTCTCTTAGTCCTTTATTTGGGAAATGAGAATAGATAATTAATTACGACAGTTTTACCGCCCTTACTGTAATAATTACGAATAGGGAATTGGATTCGTTGAACGTCGTAGTGAATCGTTCAACATCTGTTGTTTGTGAACAAACAGATGGATAACCATGTTCACAAACAACATTTGGATGCAGTTTAACCAGCATTCTTCAAGAATAAAACCGCGCTTTTCTAATTTTTCATATGTATCTAGCATTTGAAGTCATCCAAATGAATTTTACTTATGATAAGTCATTTTCTCATGTAGCCATCGGTTTGTAGGGCAGTATCTAACGGGTATACGTGATAATAATAACACATAATGTGAGGTTAAGATTTCTTCATTCAGCTAAGCAACCTTTATTTAAAATAACTTGTTTGATTACAAATAATAAGAAATATATCATAAACACTTTACAAAACCTAGTTGCTTACGGGCAAACATTTAACTATATATATAACAATCACCAGATTGATGACTCTGGGAACAGTAAATGCGTTTATTTTATCACGTGTCATCGGGTTTTATTTACCTAGAAACGTACTGTAAACTTATTCCGTTGACTCCGTAGTGCAGATAGAAACAAGGCCTGGAAGCTGTGTTTACCTATTCAAAAGTATTTGGAAAACAAGTGTGAATAATGTGTTTTGTATATAAGAATGAAATTTTTTAAACTAAATTCATCCCACAACGAAAATCAAGCAGTAAAATGAATACAGTATTTATTTCGAAACTTATATGAGGTCAGTTTGTCATCAGACTTCAGAGAGCTAAATTTTCAAGTGACCTTTTTGTTCTTTTTGTATAGGCCTGGCATAGCCCGGTGGTTAGGATTCGTAATCTGCGGGTCGTGAAATCGAACCCAGCCACCGAACATACTCGCCCTTTCAACCGTTAGGGCGTTGTAATGTCACATTCAATTCTACTATTCGTAGATAAAGAGTAGCTTAAGAGATAACGGTTGGTGATGTTGACTTACTGTTTTCCTTTCTAGTCTATCACTTCAAAATTAGGGACATCTAATACAAATAGACTCTGAGTAGTTTTGCGCAAAGTTGAAGAAACAAATTTTTGCGTATTGGAGCGCCTCCTAAAGGAAGTAACTAACTTCTACTGTATCAAATATTTTTCAGTTACTCCTTTTAGGAGAACATAGACACTTCTGGTGTTGGCCTCACAAGTTTATTGCAGTTTAAGCAAACGCTATTTCTAAATGAATAATGCAAAAATTATACACATAGAAGTTCTAAATTATTTATACGTTATTTCACAAGCACGTATCGGGAACTGTTTTTGTCCTAAAAACATTATAACCATCAGTAACCTTAAATGTTAGCCGGATCTTCAGAAGGATTTTACTTACACAAAGGAATCCTGTGCTGATAAAAAAAAAGAGGTTAATTATAATCCTAAACTACCATATTGTCACGTTTAAAAGTTATACTTGCCAACCTGGCAGGATTTTGTTTGTTAGTTAGCCAGTTTTTTAGTTAAAAGTTGGTTTGCATTAAGGAAATGAAGTACCTAAATCTTTAAACATTTTTTTTTAAACTGATGAACGATGCAAATGAAGAACGTTCTTATATTTGTTCCTTTTTTTTTGTTCTTAGATATATTAACCAGCTGTTCCAAATGATAAGATAAAAATATTTGTTTTTTAAATTCAATAATTAGCTGTCGTCTTAATATGTTTGCTTCATAGTAAAAGCTTATAAACGTCTGACTAAATAAAAAGCCTTAGTTGAGTTCTTGTTGTACTGCTTTGAAGTTACTAAAACGTCGACTAGGACTTGCTAAGTATTTCTAGTCTACCAAATATCAAAGCCCTGTCAAAGCCTTTTTAGCTAGTTTTGGTCAGTATTTTGATGTTTTCTGTATGTTTCTTTATTTACTGCATCGATATCCGAAAATCCATCTTTAACTTAAAAAAAAAGGAACGTTTCGAATTTCGCGCAAAGCTACACGAGAGCTATCTGCGCTAGCCGTCCCTAATTTAACAGTGTAAGATTAGAGGGAAGGCAGCTAGTCATCACCACCCACCGCCAACTCTTGGGCTACTCTTTTATCAACGTCACATTATAACGCCCCCACAGCTGAAAGGCCGAGCATGTATGGTAGGACGGGGATTCGAACCCACGACCCGCAGATTGCGAGTCGAGCACCCTAACCACCTGGCCAATACCCCGTAAACCCTTCTTCACAAATTCTGAATCATACATTTTCGGAATTCTCTCTTATTATTCTATCCAGGAGCAAAAACGAGTTATTTTGTAACTCCTTATAATAACAAAACAAGATATAAGCATATATATATACGTAGCATCGTGCCCTGTCACAGTTGACAATTGGACATATGAACAAAAACTACTAATATAAACATGTAGGCTATACAAAAAATTACATACAAGGAGTCAAAACAGCAGGGCACGTTACATAACAAACCACCTTATGGTTTGTGTCCCGTTGTTGGATATTTTTATTCTATTTTTCCAGAAAATCAAATCTATCTAACGATATATTATATACATGGGGGAGGGGCAAGGGGCATTTGCTCTCCTGTAAAATGCAAAACAAACATGTTTTTTTTATTATTATTTATATATATATATACCCTTGATTTAGAATTTGCCCTTCTGCCCCGGAGTAATTTTTTTTAAATATTCCTGAATATATATATATATGTACATTACGACAGTCAAACTGGCAAATATATATATATATGTATATATATATATATATATATATAACATGCACAAACACACAGACTGCGATGGTCAATCTAGCACAAATATGCTTGTCTCAGATGTATATCTCTTTCTTTCTGTTTGTCTAACCGTATGTTTGTTTCTCTGTGTCTCACACCGTCTGAGTTTCTTTATTCGTCTGACCGTCTGTATGTGTCTATGGTTCTTTGTCCGACCGTGTGTGTGTCTTTCTCTGTTTTCTCACCGTCTTAGTTTGTTTCTTTGTTTGTCTGACCGTCTGCATGTTTCTTTGTTTCTCTCACTCTCTTTGTTTCTTTGTTTATCTGACTGTTTGTTGTTTTTAATTTGGTAAAAGTATCTGTTTTTCTTCCTGTTTGTTGGTATCCATTGTTCTATTAATAGTCTCTATTCTCCCTGTTTTTAAATCCCCACACTCCATATTTCTGATCCTTGAGATATAACAGATCTCACTATTTCTCCAATCGTGAACTATCTCTGTTTTCGTCGAGCGTGGCCCAGTGGTTAGCTTGTTGGAATGTGAATCAGAGGATTAATGGCTCGCGACCCGTGGCCGCAGAAACACGCTACGTAATTTGGGTCAGAGAAAACGATTTAGCGTCAAATTCCGTTATTCGATTAGAATGTCTCAAGAGTTGGCGGTGGGAGCTGTTGATCAGCTGCTTTTCTATTGGTTTATAAGTTCTAAATTAAGTAGAGCTATAGCCCTTGTGAAGATTGGCACGAATATCTGAACCATATTAAACTGTATTACTGACCGTTAGTACTTTGTTTGTTTAGTCACGTGAACAATCGCTGTTAAACAATGTCTGCCTTGAGACTTTACCTATACACAGTACATACTGTAACATGTAACACACTCTACCTTGAGACTTTACCTATACACAGTACATACTGTAACATGTAACACACTCTGCCTTGAGACTTTACCTATACACAGTACATACTGTAACATGTAACACACTCTACCTTGAGACTCTATCTATACACAGTACACACTGTAACATGTAACACACTCTACCTTGAGTCTTTACCTATACACAGTACATACTGTAACATGTAACACACTCTACCTTGAGACTCTATCTATACACAGTACATACTGTAACATGTAACACACTCTACCTTGAGACTCTATCTATACACAGTACACACTGTAACATGTAACACACTCTACCTTGAGACTCTATCTATACATAGTACATACTGTAACATGTAACACTGTCTACCTTGAGATTTTACGTATACACAGTACATACTGTAACATGTAACACACTCTACCTTGAGACTCTATCTATACACAGTACATACTGTAACATGTAACACACTCTACCTTGAGTCTTTACCTATACACAGTACATACTGTAACATGTAACACACTCTACCTTGAGACTCTATCTATACACAGTACATACTGTAACATGTAACACACTCTACCTTGAGACTTTATCTATACACAGTACACACTGTAACATGTAACACTGTCTACCTTGAGATTTTACGTATACACAGTACATACTGTAACATGTAACACTGTTTGTATGAAGAAACGTTTAAAATCTCTCGAGTTTTAACACTTCAAAGTGTGTTATAAAACACACAATATTATCTGTACGTTATTCCGATTCATGTAAAGAGTGTCGAGTTAATTTATAAAACATGAACTAAATTATATATAGAAATAAATATGGAAATACACTTAAAATAAGAAGAAGAATAGTCAACTATTCGAAAGCGCTCGAGTTATGGGTCTTATTTTAAGTTTATTACACTTTATATGTAATCCTTTGTGCTAACTCTTTTATCAAGAATATGGAAATACATCTATCTTTTATTGATTATAAGCCAGTGTTAAGTTATTGAAATTCTTAAAAGGGAAGGATGTCTATAAACTTGAGATTTTTTTTGATTTAGTACAAAATTCCAGGATTAAAAGCTGTTATTATAACGATACTCAAATTATACAGAACATATTTACGATTGTATGGAAAAAGTAAGCATATGTATCTCTCGTTGTATCTATACTTCTAAACGTTTAGCACGTGGTTGTGGAATCTTCCAAAAAAAACTTTAGCACGTATTTAAGAAGACATGAACATTGATTGAAAACGTTAACTTCACTCATAGAAGATGGAGCTTTTTACGAGAATACAGAATTGCATTGTCGTTCTAAATAACTTTGTCATCAAAACACGTCCTGCTAAATGCTGAATTTAGTCTTAGTGATATTTACGATAATAAATTTTACGAACAATATTATATTGCATGCAGAGTGAATATTGTACGTAACATTTATCTATAATAATAAAACAACAACAACAACAAAATTCAAGGGGATGAATTGGAGAAGCAGTCTCTTCCACCTTCGAAGGTGGGCTGTTAGATTATATTACATACATTTATATAAATAAGTGTGTTTATTTGATATTTTAATAAAGTCTGTATTAAGCTAGTTAGCAACTTATGGCTCACTCATGTTTTCGAGCCTGTGGTTCTTGTTTAGTTACAATCCTTCTGTCGGGGTAATGTTTTAAAATGTTACACGTCATACGGAACTTATCGTCGCCTCGGCACATTCATTCTCTCATAAACGACCGTGATTAGTCAAATATAAACAGAATCAGTTTTTTGTAATTGTAGTCGAGCCATACCTGTTGGAAGTAGGAAAAAACAAGGTATTATGAACCACTATTTGTTGTATTTGATGATGAGTATTCCATTGCAAAATATGTGGTTTCGGTAATCCTGATTTTGGTCTAAACACGATTGGTCCTTGAGGTTTTTCTGCCGTAAATTAGTTCAAAAACTTTTATTGAAGTGTACGTTTGGTTATGAAATATTTTTCAGGCAACTTTCTCAGCCTTTATATCGTTTATTCATACGTTTTCCGGAATCATCAGTGAACGTACATCAATGTCACGCTATAGAGGACAAGGAGAGGAATGGAACATACTACTGGGTAAAGGTTGACATTAGGCCCATGTAAATTATAATTATTACTGCAGTAATTTCTGCGGCGCCATCCTTTGAATGTTTCTAGATAACAGTCGATATGGTTGTAATGTCCGCGGACTGCTTTCTGCTGATCATTTGGTAACCGCTGACGTAGTCCAGCGGATGTGTTTGGACTGTGCTCAACCAATAATTCCTGCATGGCGGGTGATATACGCTGATCTGGGGCCGATAATTCACTACTCTTCTTGCTTCGGTGACTTTTGCATGGGAAATATCAGTGAGGACAGGGGCTCTTTATCAAGAGATCGTCAACGGAAGTTCCTAGCACTGTTCTTGTAAGGCAAAAGGAATCGCACACATTCCGAATTACCAGTTCCTGCGACTGTTTTTCAAAGGGTACTTTAGAGACATAAACTCAAGCCAACTTTGACAGTTTCTGCAGTATCTTCTGCTTTTAAACTGTTTCCATTTTAACTAGGCTGTGCTTCGTGATTGATTGAATTAGGTCGTTTCTTTGCTGATTGTGCATTCAAAGAAGAAGAACTTATCATGTGTCTGTTCACACTTTACTACCTCTCACAGAAATTATCGATAGCAGCTGTTGTCGCGCGTGCTGATTCGTTATGGACCAGCACTTACTGGAAAAGACAGTGTGGAGAAATAAACCCGGAGTGACCCGCAACCATGTGTATCGACCATAGAAAGCAAATTCATGTCGGTGACATGGCTTTAATTAAGAATCCAAACGAAGCCACGACTGCTCACGGTCCTTCAACTGAATGAAAAAATAAAAAAAATCGGGATAGTAAAATCGTTGTAAAAATGTTGATACTAATGAACAAAACTTTTTGCATGTTCTCGTTTTATTGCACTTTTTTTTTGAGAGAAATATTTACATATATCAAAAATTTAGTTTTTAATGAGGCAAAGAATTATATGTATTATTCTGTAGGTGTGATACTAGGTTTCTTGTGTGTGGACTGGCCTGGAAGTAAGAGCTTGAAAATGTAGAAGGTTAATAAAAAATGTTATTTCAAAACATACGTTTGTTATTGTATATAATAGGAACTACATTATGTATGAAGATTGAATATATTTTTACATGTTAGTATCTACAATTCATCGGAAAGTAAGTAACATTTTCCTCTTCCCACTAAACTACCTGACAAGAGATATTCCACGACTTTTTAATTTCTAGACTTAACAGTGTTAAATACAATAATTTTTAGAACTTACTTTCAATGTAAATTTTACTATTCAAACATTGGCCGAGCATGGCCAGGTGGTTAGGGTGCTCGAAACGCAATCTATGGGTCGCGGGTTTGAATCTCCGTCACACCAAACATGTTCGCCCTTTCAGCCGTGGGGGCGTTATAATGTGACGGTCAATCCCACTATTCGTTGGTAAAAGAGTAGCCCAAGAGTTGGCGATGGGTGGTGATGACTAGCTGCCTTCCCTTTAGTCTTACACTGCTAAATTAGGGACGGCTAGTGCAGATAGCCCTCGTGTAGCTTTGCGCGAAATCCATAACAAACAAACAAGATAATTAAAAAATATTAATTTAAAAAGGAGGATAGGGATCGTCAAAAAAAGAAAGTACATAAACAAGTTGAACCAAAATGCAAAGATTATATTTTCAAGGCTACAACTAGGTACTCTAAAAAAAGTAAACAAACTAGGCTGGAAATAGTGTCTACATGATTTTCTCAAGCTATAAATCCCTACTTTGACTCCATGTCTACAGTACTTATCAATTTAGTCGCATAAAACCACGTAGAGACAAAGTACAACAGCGAAATCAAGAAACAACGAATCCTCAAATATCAGTTTCCAATTAATGCCTATAAGTTGCACAAATTATTTTCCAATTAATGCACATGAGTAAACACCGGATTTTTTCAATGGAGGAAAGTGAAGGACTTAAAGAAATTCTTCAGGACGAAAAAACGAAGTCACTTGAATTAATTTTAAATCTATCTTATGACATAATCAATACTACATTCATTACCATTGTCCATGTTTCAGTAGAATATTCGTATCGGTTTTTCTGTAACAGTTTGTAAAACTATAATAAATAATAATAAGGCTGAAGACACTGTTATAAATATACACATTGTTTACTCTAATAAAACGAAGTGTTTCTGACAAGTACAAACTGGAGCATTTCCGCCTAGTATAACAGTGCTTAAATGGTTTTTACATTTCTGCCATGCTTGAATGGCTTCAAAGAGCTTATGTTGATAGCGAAGAAGAACTTAGAAACTTTTAGAGAGTGGAAACCTCGACTTTCAAGAATGAACTTAAAAACAGCCCTACAACCTTCGCAGGAGTTTGTTTAGTAGCTATGTTTCTATTTTGGTGCAGTACACCTAGTTGTTTTTGTTGTAGGCTTCGGTGCTTGAATGGCTTGGAAGAGAAACTTGACCAGTAACAATGAAAATACTGATAAAATCTGTCATTTTCTTTCAAGAATAAACATAAAAATAGTCCTATGGCGTGTTCAGGAGTTTTTTCAGTAGGTTTGCCCAGTTTTGAATAACATATTCATAGTCGTTTTTACTGTAGGCTTGTGAAACAAGAATAATACGAATAATAATAATATTATGAAGGACAAATGGATGAATTTTGAATTTTGTCTAACAATCAGAAAAATAAACTTTTTTTTTGCTATTATTAATATTATAGCAGCCTTAGCCATTGAGATAGAAGGTCCTGATTGTTGTTTCAAGAACAGGTCTGTTTTTTAAGATGGTTTTTGTCCGTATGTTCTGTTGGAATTTTTGTGAAATTCCTGGTCGAACCCACTTATGAACCATTATCGTGGTTGATGATTAGAGGCCATGTTATGAAATGTAAATTTCTGAATAAGGGAAAACGTGGCTCGAGAAAATGAATTGTCTGTCATATGACGTGAGCACTTCCATCAACCAGGGGTGATCGGTGACAATTTAACATAAATTATAAAGAAGTCTTGCTCTTGAGAACTGCGTTTTTTTATTGTGTAGAAATGTAAAACATTCAGTAAGTTTTATCGTGACGTTTAAAAAACATAAAGATTAATGTAGGAAGGTGTAGAGATAACATCAGGTGATTTTTAAACCATTTCACCAATACCCCGGGATAATGGTGAAATGGTTTAAATATGGTTGTATCTGAAAGTAGAAGGAGCATTTGTTTGAGTGCTGATTAATAAACAAGATATCTGGTTTATTTGCCAGCACTCAAACAAATGCTCCTTCTACTTTCTGAAAAACAGATCGATTAAAGTGATGAATTACCTTAATTATTCACATTTTTACACAAAAACCAATTGAAGTGATAAATGACCATATTTATAAAAATCTCGAAGTAAAGATAGATTAAAGTGATTAATGACCTTGATTGTCCATATTCGGAGATAAATATCGGTTAAAGTGTTGGATGATCTTGACTGTCAGTATTCCGAAATAAATATCGGTTAAAGTATTAAATGATCTTGACTGTCCATATTCTAAGATAAGGATCAGTTAAAGTATTGATTAATATATAATGTCAGTATTCCGAAGTAAATATCGGTTAAAGTATTAAATGATCTTGACTGTCCATATTCTAAGATAAGGATCAGTTAAAGTATTGATTGATATTTAATGTCAGTATTCCGAAATAAATATCGGTTAAAGTATTAAATGATCTTGACTGTCCATATTCTAAGATAAGTATCAGTTAAAGCTTTGGATGATCTTGACTGTCCATATTCTAAGATAAGGATCAGTTAAAGTGTTGAATGATATTTAATGTCAATATTCCGAGATAAAGATTGGATAAAATGATATATGATCTTGTCTTTCGAAATGTAGCATAAAGTTAAATTAAAGTAATGCTGATTATACATATATAAACGTAAAGAACTGTTAAATAATCAATTAATTTTTGTTATTGATTATAAAGGACACTTAATGCTATTACTAACTCCCCACCCCTTAAGTGAACACTGATGAAACTATCCACACTGTGAATAAGAAGTCAGACAGAATATTTTACAAAGAATATACACACAAATGACAATTTGTAGCAGCTCAAATAAAATAGTCACAAACTCAAAACTATTATTCCTCCTTATGTTAAAAAAAACACGGCTTAGTAGTAGACTATGAACCCGTAGATTCATGGCTCGCAATACGTGGTCGTATAAATGGTAACCACAATTTGGGGCCGTGAGTTAGATATAAGTTTATTTTTCACATATTGGTGCAAAACTACACAAGAGTTATCTGCGCTAGCCCTCCTTAATTATGTCTTATCGACCAGAGAGAAGGCAGCTAGTCAACAGTATTCACCGATAACAACAATAATGGTTATAGTGTTTTCTTATGTTGTCCCAAAACAATAGTGGTTATATTATTTTCTCATGTTGTCCCTAAACAATTATGGTTATATTCCTTCCACAAAGTGTCTTTAAACAATTATGGTTATAGTATTACCCCATGTTGTCTGTAAATAGTAGTGGTTATACTATTTCCTAGTATCGTCCCCGAACAACAGAGGTTATTTGCTTATGATTTCCATAAATGATAGTGGTTATAGTGATTTCCCATTAGTGTCCCTAAACAGTTGTGGTTATAGTCTTTCCTTATATTGTCTCTAATTAATAGTGCTTATGGTGTTTTATAATTTTCCTTAAAAAATTAGGGGTTATAGTATTCCCTATGTTGTCTCTAAACAACAGTGATTATAGTTTTCCTCATATGGTATATAAACAGTTGTGGTTATAATCTTTCCTCATGTTGTCCTTAGACAATTGCAGTTATAATCCTTCCTGATATTATCCCTGAATAATTGCAGTAAATAATCCTTCCTGATATTATCCCTGAACAATTGCGGTTATAATCTTTTCTCATATTGTCTCTTAACAATAGTGATTATATACCTTTTCCATGTTGTCCCTAAACAATAGTGGTTATATTGTCTCTTAACAATAGTGATTATATACCTTTTCCATGTTGCCCCTAAACAATAGTGGTTATAGTATTTTCTCATATTGTCTCTTAACAATAGTGATTATATACCTTTTCCATGTTGCCTCTAAACAATAGTGGTTATAGTATTTTCTCATATTGTCTCTTAACAATAGTGATTATATACCTTTTCCATGTTGCCTCTAAACAATAGTGGTTATAGTATTTTCTCATATTGTCTCTTAACAATAGTGATTATATACCTTTTCCATGTTGTCCCTAAACAATAGTAGTTATAGTATTTTCTTATGTTGTTCCTAAATAACAGTGGCTTATTTCTCCCCGTATCATACAGTTATAGTCTTTCTAAATGTTGCCTCGTAAACAATAGTGGCTATATTTTTTCCCTCATATTGTCTTCGGTTGAGTAATGTGGTACCCGCCTTCTTATAGCCGAAAATATCATTATTAGTGAGGGTACCCAATGATGACACAAAGAATTCTGATCATTATATAAGTAAGATAATTTAAACATTATATTTAGTAAGCTGTGTTAATTAGTAGGTTTATGTTGGTTTCATGAAAAGTTAATATATGTATATAAGTTTTATTTTCAAAAATCACTACCTTACTTGTGGATGTATTCCAACCAAAATTAATTGCGCTATAACTGGCACTATCTGCCTCCCTGTTGTATTTCCATACACATTATGGTCACGAGTACGAAAGTCAGTAAACGGACTCTCTTATTTAACTCCACCACAGAACAGTTACTTAATGCCCACATTACATGATTCACCAGGGAGAATTCAACATCGTGGACCACCATGGTATTGTCACATCATTGATGATTAGAAGTAGGCCAAGTTATTATAGCGGAACATGATTTATCAGGAAAAAAACAACATCCTGGGCCACAGTAGTTATTTCAAATCACTGATGATTGGAAGTAGGTCAAGTTATTATGGTGGAACATGATTTATCAGGAAGAAAAAAACAACATCCTGGGCCACAGTAGTTATTTCAAATCACTGATGATTGGAAGTAGGTCAAGTTATTATGGTGGAACATGATTTATCAGGAAGAAAAAAACAACATTCTGGGCCACAGTGGTTTTGTCACATCACTGATGATTAGAAGAGGTCGTGTTATCGTAGTGTTCCATAAACCCTGACATCTGAAGACGACTTGAACCAGGCCAAGGTGCCACAATGTTCCATGAGCCTGACAGCTGAAACTGTAACCGAAAGAACAATGCGATGATGTTTTATTTCAACATTCCCGTGTAAGTGGCACTCGAAAGACACGTATTTCAACAGTTTCTTAGACAGAAACGAAACGTCCACGCCTTATTGCAGCTCAGAAATTTAAAAATTTCAACTTTTATTGGTGTATTTTCTTCTATCTTTAGTAATAATTAGAAGCTACTGGAAATGTCCATATGTAATTTCATCTTTCTTGATTTAAGCTGAGAAATGTATTTTTATGTGTACTCTGCTATTTCGTGTTAAGAAGATTTAATATTTCTAGTTTCTGAAATATTAGAAAAGCTGCTGTGAGCTAAAAGAAGTGAAATCTGAACTTATTATTATTTTTTGACACATTATAGTAGTGAGACCAACGACAGAGTATGATATGCTTTTAGGACCAGTAGACCTTTACTAATGTCTCTGTTACACCTTCTACTTGAACGCCTGGGTACCTTAGTTGTGTGTTTGTTTCTTGTAGCATCTGTTCATTTTGTGGGGAACATTCTGTAATGTCCCCGCTTTGTGGTAATTCCCCGTACAGCAGCAAGATAACGCTTCCGGCACTGAAAACCAGGCGTGTCGTGCTTAACACTGGAAACTTCGCGTTACTAATGGTCTTTGCGTGTGTTGCAGAGGTTCGAAAAGAAGTCACAGCAACAGGTTCGGAAAACCAATAAATACAAAAAGGACATTGGTCTCTCAGAAATTGATATCTTTTTATGCTTTTCTTAACTCTATTTCTTTATTTTATTTTGATAAAGTATTCGGTGGAACAGAGGCGTTGCTAGGTACTGGTGCACGGAGCCCGTGCCCTGATTCCATTTGAAAGTGCTCCGAATCTTCATTTGGTGTCTTGAAAAAGCAGAATAGAAAACCATGATCGATATCATACTGAAACTCCGAAAATTTCCGCGCCTGTGGGCACGAGCCTCGAATCTTTTAAGTGCCTAGCGACGCGTCTGTGGTGGACCACCTTAGGATGTGAAAAACATCTGAGATTTGGATCACTTTAGAGTGTCAAATAGCATCTGAGATTTGGATCGCTTTAGAGCGTCAAACAGCATTTGAGATTTGGATCACTTTAAAATATCAAACAACATCTGAGATCTGAGTCATTTTAGGATATCAAACAACTTATGAACAATAAAATGAAATACAGCTTAAAATGTGTGATAATTAAGTGTAGACAAGTTACTTTGGTCTACCTAATCTATCTATAATCTGGATTGGGATTTAGGCCTATTTTAGACTTGGGAGAGTCAGGTGCAATGATGAGGATCAAGGTTTGAATTCAACAGTCTGAGTTCATATTCTGACCCCTTTTCTAATGAGGAAGCACGCGTTTTCATAAAGGGACGAGACCCATGAACCCTGGGATTTACAGTCTGGGCATGGTACTCACTAGGCATTGCCCTAGCCAATGTTTCGAAACCTTCTGATCACGAAATCCTATACTAAGTACACCACTTGAAGCGAATGTAATTTTCAAAGGACTCTAAGAGCCAGGCTTTCTTTAAGTGCCCGTTTTTCAACTGGAAGATGTTGAAAAAAAAATCTTACTCCTGTAAGTATGATTTATACAGTTTTTGAAAATATAACTATTGAAAAACCTTGTGGTAAAAATCTAATACTCGGGCTACATTCTATAATATTTTAAAACCTATCACTCGGGCTACATTCTGTTATATTTTTCCACATTGATGAAGATGACTACAGTTTTTCACATATGTTCTCCTTTACCAGATTATATTGTACCTCGAATAGAAAGCAAACAAATTGTAAGAAGGTTTTCCCTTCTGCTGCCTTCTTTCTGTGATAACATATCAGCTGCTGACTTTGTTTACCATCCGTTCTAAAAATACAAATATGAAATCCATCACCGACATACATACCAGCTCTGTATATTAGCAAAGACATGTGTAGACATTAATGTGATCTCCTTTACATTCCTATAGTAAATCCAGCTATAGCAGACTAATAAGAATAGACATCTTGTATTAGACTACTTTCACAGATCATAAATGTAAGTTTCATTATTATGTGTCATTATGTAGACATTAATGTGATCTCCTTTACATTCCTATAGTAAATCCAGCTATAGCAGGCTAATAAGAATAGACATCTTGTATTAGACTACTTTTACATATCATAAATGTAAGTTTTCATTATTATGTGTCATTATGTAGACATTAATGTGATCTCCTTTACATTCTTATAGTAAATCCAGCTATAGCAGACTAATAAGAATAGACATCTTATATTAGAATACTTTCACAGATCATAAACGTAAGTTTTCATTATTATGTGTCATTATGTAGACATTAATGTGATCTCCTTTACATTCCTATAGTAAATCCAGCTATAGCAGGCTAATAAGAATAGACATCTTGTATTAGACTACTTTTACAGATCATAAACGTAAGCTTTCATGATTATGTGTCATTATACTAAGAAGTGCAAAGCACATATAAGTAGTTGAATTAAAATGGTGATCTCTTTTACTAATTCTGTGAATTCCTTTACATGCATCTCACCATGCCCCCAATTATCTGTTTTTATAAATAGACCCCTAATTATCACTTACAGATTTAGCTTTGTAATTTACAGTCATTTAAACCTAACACTACCACCACTCACACTGTCTGAATGTTAGTTATACAGTTAAAGAGATACACACCTGTTATGTAATCCTACTTTCAAGGACTTTTCTTGTAGGAAAATGAGTTGATTTGTGATTAATACATTTCAAATCCACCTTATCTTAATCATCTGCACGTGGTGGAACTAAATATGGCGGGAAAAGGATTATGCACTCTATATATTCCCCTCTGAAGCAAAACTGAAGTAAATTCACGCAGTTTCATGTTCAGTGACTTTTATTGAAGAATGCAATTTACTCTTACCCTTTCAGTTATTGATAACAACAAACGTCTTGGCTTTTGTGTATAATTTGAGTATCTACACTAGATATATGCATAAAGGAGATCACATGCTTAATAAAACTAATTTTATTACAAGCTACAAAATATCTCTTGATACTCTGTGTTTGGGATATGATCAAATCAAATTATATACTTCCCGGATTGATTTTAGGCTCTAATCTTCTTATTTACTCAAAAATTTGTAATTATTGTCTAGAAAATAAACAACCGTAAAGGAGAACAACGATTACGGCGACATGTTATTTTGGATATTTTTATATGTGAAAAAGTAATGCGATAATAAGCTAATAACAAATGTTTACTAATTAATCACAATAAAGACTTGAGTCATACATAGAATTTTTGTGTTTGTGTTATTGCTTAGAAATTAAATTTTTCTGCTGGCGACATGCTACATTTAACACACCACCATTGTTATTTTGTCTTGGTTTGATCGGAAAAACTTAACACAACTAAACATATTATAAACGTTTGGTTTGTTTTGAATTTCGCGCAAAGCTACACGAGGGCTAT
>NW_013668435.1:0-2855 GCF_000517525.1 Limulus polyphemus | reverse complement strand
CACAGTAACAATGCAACTAACAGAAAATTACGGTAACAATGCAACTAACAGAAGATCACAGTAACAATGCAACAAACAGACGATCACAGTAACAATGCAACTAACAGAAGATCACAATAACAATGCCACTAACAGAGGACCACTTCAAAGATGTAACATAAAGAATATTACAGAAAGATGTAGAATAAAGATTACAGTAATAATGCAACTAACAAAAGGTCAGATTAACAATGCAACGAGCAGAAGATCAGGGTAGCAATGCAACAAACAGACGATCACAGAAACAATGCAACAGAAGATCACGGTAACAATGCAACTAACAGAAGATCACAGTAACAATGCAACTAAGAAACGATCACAGTAGAAATTCAACTAGCAGAAGATCAGGGTAACAAATAAACAAACAGACGATCACAGTAACAATGCAACTAACAGAAGATCACAATAACAACGCAATTAACAGAAGATCACAATAACAATGCAACTATCAGAATATCACAGTAACAATATAACTAACAGAAGATCACAATAACAATGCAACTAACAGAAAATTACGGTAACAATGCAACTAACAGAAGATCACAGTAACAATAGAACTAACAGAATATCACAGTAACAATGCAACTAACAGATGATCAAAGTAACAATGCACTAACAGAAGATCACAGTAACAATGCACCTAACAGAAGATCACAGTAACAATGCAACATACAGAAGTTCAAAGCATAGATGCAAAATACAGAAGATCACGGTAACAGAGTAACTAGCAGAAGATCACAGTAAAGACGCAACATGCAGAAGATAACAACAACAATGTAACTAGCAGAAGATCACGGTAAAGATTGAACATGAAGGAGATAACAGCAACAATGTAACTAGCAGAAGATCACAGTAAAGACGCAACATGTAGAACAGCAGCAATGTAACTAGCAGAAGATCACAGTAAAGACACAACATGCAGAGATAACAGCAACAATGTAACTAGCAGAAGATCACGGTAAAGATTGAACATGAAGGAGATAACAGCAACAATGTAACTAGCAGAAGATCACAGTAAAGACGCAACATGTAGAACAGCAACAATGTAACTAGCAGAAGATCACAGCAAAGATGTAGTACTGATCAAAGCAATAATACAACTAAAAGATCATGCTAAAGATACAATATACAGAAGATCAAGATAACATACAGAAGTTGAAAGGAACAATATAGACAGCAGAATATCACAGTAATGACCCATCTAAAATAACAACATAACGAAGATAGGACATACATAAGGTTACAGTAAAAGTGTGGCTAAAAGGAGACCAAGTAAAGATAGTATATACATAAGGTTACAGTAAAGACCAAGTAAATATAGGACATACATAAGGTCACAGTAAAATTGTAGCTAAAAGTTGACCACAATAAAAATGGAACATAAGACCATTGAAGCATATTAATATGTTACCTAAGAAAACAAAGTTTACAATTTTAATTCATTCCATTTCTACAGAAAACAAATGTTTAAGTATATATCGTATACATTATATACCTTCTATATTAAGTTAATACTCATATAGTATATAGGTGACGTATTTAATACGTTCACCGTACAGTCTGTAGACGGTGTATTTTTAGTAAGTTATTCGTATAATGTATAAACATCGTATTGGATGTAACTGAGTTTAGTAGCTGTTTGTATGGTAGTTTCAATAGCAATAAATTATAATTTTACTATTGAAACATTTTTACTGACGTATTGTTATTTTACTTACCAACATCATTTTTGGTTAACACTGGGACCAACTACCGTGTTTGGTTCTCGGAGCAACGCACCTGGTCTGACATAAATTAGTTTTTCCCTATACTCATAAAATATATTATTAAATACCAATTTACAATTAGGTGCCCACACATAATGGCATCTGGGGCATCAGCCCACCCTGTAGCTCATATCTTCAATCCACGGTTCTGCTGAGACAATAAAACGTCTGAATTCATTCTCGTCTTCATAAACTGGTGAGTAATTTGTCGTTCTGCTCTTCTTCTTTATAAACTGATAAAAAGTTTATTGTTTTTCTCGTCTTTATAAACTGATAGATACTTTACTGTTCTTCTCGTCTTTATAAACTGATAAACAGTTTACTGTTCTTCTCGTTTTTATAAATTGATAAACAGTTTACCGTTCTTCTCGTCTTTATAAACTGATAAACAGTTTAAATTTATTCTCGTCTATATAAACTGATAAAAAGTTTATTATTTTTCTCGTCTTTATAAACTGATAAACAGTTTACCGTTCTTCTCGTCTTTATAAACTGATAAACAGTTTAAATTTATTCTCGTCTTTATAAACTGATAAACAGTTTAAATTTATTCTCGTCTATATAAACTGATAAAAAGTTTATTGTTTTTCTCGTCTTTATAAACTGATAAACACTTTACTGTTCTTCTTGTCTTTGTAAACTGATAAACAGTTTACTGTTCTTCTCGTTTTTATAAATTGATAAACAGTTCGCTCTTCTTCTCGTTTTTATAAACTGATAAACAGTTTACTGTTCTTCTCGTTTTTATAAATTGATAAACTGTTCGCTCTTCTTCTCGTTTTTATAAACTGATAAACAGTTTGCTGTTCTTCTCATTTTTATAAAACTTACAAACAATTTGTCATTTTGCTGGTCTTTATAAACTTATGAACAGTTTGACGTTCTTATATTTTGACAAATATTTTTTGTTTTTCTATCTGTAAACTGATGAACAGTTTGACGTTCTTATATACTGACAAAGATTTTTTGTTCCTCTCTTTGTACACTGATGAATAGTTTGACGTTCTTATCTAATGATAAATATTTTTGTTCTTCTCTCTGTAAACTGAT
>NW_013668434.1:148360-157536 GCF_000517525.1 Limulus polyphemus | reverse complement strand
GAGGATTCACGAAGCTTCGAGAATATGACGTGTTACTAGCGTCACGTGACCTCGATGACGCAACAATATATATATACATATATATTTATTATATACACATACATACACACATGGCAAGGTACAATCAACTATGACTAAGCATTATCTTCCATGTGTACATGTGAAAATGTAATTAAATAGGTGTAAACATTACCTTCTATGTGTGACATGTTAAAGAGCTAATAACTGTAGCTAAGCAATAGTGTTTATGCTTACATATAAGGAATATGTAAATATGACCAGTCATC
Source organism: Limulus polyphemus (assembly GCF_000517525.1). Lineage (NCBI taxonomy): Eukaryota > Metazoa > Arthropoda > Merostomata > Xiphosura > Limulidae > Limulus > Limulus polyphemus. The sequence continues at coordinate 157,249 of NW_013668434.1, read as the reverse complement.
AACTTCTATGTGTACATGTGAAGGAGAGATGAACTATGATTAAACATTAAAGCCTATGTAGCACAAGTTAAGGAGTAATGAACTATATTTAAATTATATCTCATATGTGGACACATTAAGGAGTAATAAACTAGATTTAAATGATATATTGTATATAGACATGTTAAAGAGTAATAAAATATGTAAAAACATTAACTCCTATGAGTTACATGTTAAGGAAGAATAACCTATATTTAAACAGTAACAGTTATCTGGTAAGGCAGGAAGGATGAGGCATAAAACAGCAAGAGTGAATTTAAACCTGAAATAAATGCTGAGTACAGCACTAACAGTTTGGGAGAAGAAAGGAAACCCCATTTACAAAGTATACATAAGGAAGAAAAAGTCACTCCATTTCGTCCTCCTCAATTCCAACTTCAAAATTCTATGAAGGGAAATGTGTGATAGTGGTGGAAGAAGAGGGCCCAGTTGACACATGAACCCCACCACACATTGGATGATGGTTGGCACGATCTTATCAGGCAAAGAACTTCCTAAGTTGTTAGTAATTGTGAGTGATATTTGTACTCACATCAGCAGAAAAAAGAAATTCACATGAATCTGTGAATTCATATTGAAAGGTTGAAAATACAAAGTAAAGTAGTTGAAGTAAATAACATTTTTGGCTTAATAAAATTTATTAATGAAAATACTTTTATTTTAAAGGCTAGCAAGTTATTAACTCTAAAAACAAAAACAGTGAAGATAAATATTGTTCAAAAGGATAATGTTAGACTTGATGTTTCAGTTCTCTTGAGCATTCAAGAAACTAAGAAAATATCAAAAAGTCACTTAAGTGGTGTGTGAAATTGACAATTATATCAAGAACTGGCCATTTTCTGGTCTCAAACAAGAGCTTGGTTAATATCATGATAATTAATTATCAAGTAATTATAACAAACAAATTGAAAAATGTAACCTCTGTGATCTTATAAATCCAGAAGTGTTTCCATCGGCAGAAATAAAATTACACACTGAAATACATAGATAAATCATATTCAGATAAAACTATAGATCACTAAATAAGTAAATGCATCACTATTGTTAACAATTATGGAAATATGTGTATGTGATCAGAATGATGAAAAATATAGCCAATGCAGAAGCTTCCACAGCAAGTTTTAACTCCCTCAAGTTAGAAATGATTATGGCTGATAATGCTAAAACTGCATTTACAGTTCCTCTTTACTCTGTAGCAGACCAATTAGAAAGATGGAACAGAAATATCTATAATATCTTAACTAAACATGACATTCATATAGCAGTCCTATTTACACACAAGGTAAAGAAGGACACAATACAATTATTCAAGGAAACAACAGACAGTAATAAAAATAATATCTAAAGCTGAATCTAGAATATGATCTCAACCATGAGTGAGTATAATCCAGAACTGGCATATTTATGAAACAAATACATTGCAAGAAATAACCTACAAGCAATCTTGTGGAACATCCCATCTCTAGTTATGTGACTGCAATGAACAGTGTGTTTTGTGGCCATGGAAATTATGAAAATGAAGTCAACATGGCCTGAAAGTGCAGATCTTAGTAGAATTCTAAATGATGGAAGTGTACCTGGACAGACACCACTTGCCACAGAGTGGGATCCTGGGCAAAACATGGGACAGGCCCCTAAAAATAATATATATATAACAAAAAAAAAGAAAACTTATCCAGTCGCAGTCTCACCAAAGAGTGAAGGACGGTGACAGGTGGAAGACAGTATCCTTACAAGGAAGAAACAGCTACCCAAAGCAGAGAATGGGAGATGAATGTATGAGGTTTGTCCCAGTGCTCAACAGACAAAGTACCACTAATGGATAATGGGGGTTGAGATGCAGGTAGAAGGGGAAGGTGCTTGATTGGAGTGAAGACACCAGGAATTGATTACAGGAAGAAGGAGATAAGGAATAAACGGCCAATGAAATCACAAGCTGAACCCAATGGGAAGGGAGGAAGGAAAAAAAATCATAAACATAGGAGTGGTACAAGGGAATTAAGCTGCATGAAATGGAGTCAACAGAAAAAAAAGCCTTGAAAGCAATGAAGCAACCCAGAGCATGCATGGAACAAAAATAAAATATCGAGCCAAAACAGCTGAGAAAACCAGATATGTGCTTGATGGGAAGCTAAGGCAAAATGAACCAAAGCCTGTACCAATACAAGTACCCTCTCCCAAAAGAGACAAAAATGCTCATCATGAAACAATGTCTGGAGAAGGAGGGGGAAAAATTATATGGTGAAACGTGTTGAAAAAAAAGGCTGGGGGTAGGCCTTGAAGACTTTGCAGTAGAGGCCTGGGAAGGCAAGCCATAATCAGGTGGAGGAAAACTGACAATATCTAGGTCATCCTAAATGGGCTCAACAGTTGAAGGAGGAAGGCGAGCAATGTCAGGAGAAGGTAGGGCAGATCCCAGCCCCCAGAGATCTTTACAAACTAAATCAATTATAAGAAATTACTAAAATGAAATAGTAAATATAATGTAAATTTAAGTAAGTGTGTAGTGAAATAAACATATGTATTAGATGTTATGTGTTAAAGAAAATAGGATACTTAACCTAATAATCGATTTACCTGTAAGATGACTATAGGCAAACCGTAAATAACAGATCCTTGTTAAGCCTTGTTAATGGAACTGAGGAGGACAGAGTATATCATTAAGCTCAAACTTAAAAAATCCAAACCTAACAATAAGTATGTACAATATCTGAAGAAATTTGTATGGACCCATCTGCAGGGATCCACACAAGCAAAATTAGCATGAAGAAGTATAAAAGATAAATAACAACAAAAATAAAAAAGACATTACATTGTAAAATTAAGTAAGAGTGTATTGACAAAACAAATGTATGAAATGTGATATATTGAAAAAAATCAAAAAACAATATAGTTAATCTAATTGACAATATACCAGAAAGGTGAATTACAGGAAATCCTAAAATAACAAAGACTTAATCTAACATTATAGGACAAAGGATACAACTAAGATCTAGCTTCTAACCTGAACTTGACTATTTGTATTGACCAATCTAGCTAAAATTATGTTACTTAACCCAAATAACTACAGATAATAATAGTAGTAGTACCAATAAAATATTCAAAAACCATAGCAGTATAATGTTTTATCTTTCCAAAGTCAGCGGACCATATTTCAAATGTGTGGACCCCTAAACTTGAGTCGCGGCCTGATGAATGTCAGCTCATTGGATGATCAATCTCCCAACAAAGTAAAGCCATAAATACCCCATAAAGGACCACCACCTGATGACTGTGTAAATGTGCTGATAGAAGATATAGCGTCCAAAGTGGTAACTTAGAATTCGGAATTGCATAATTTGAAATAATTAACAAAACACAACTGTGTTGGCAGAAACAAATAAAAAGTATTAAGATCAATAACTAGGTAGAAATATAAAATAATTCCATTTTGAAATAGGTTACAGATATCACTATTGTATGATAAATAGTAAACTTCTAAAGAGAAATTGATATTAAGATACATAAAAAAACTTGAAGAGAGCACTAATTAAACATCTGAATGCAAGCATTGCCAAACGAGATGTGATAATTAAGGAGAATAATATAGATGGAGGCACGGGTGTGGGGCACTTCTATTGGTGGAGGTCTGTCACATGATGATTTACATGCAGGAATCGGTTAAACCATGTGAATCAAGGGGTACATAGGAGAAAAAGGCTTGTAGCATGCAAAAAAATTTTGCAAATACAGGGTAGCAATGAATGAGAATAGCTATGCATGTGAGCAGAAGTAAAGTACCTTGTCAGAAATACAATTATAGGTATTACGTAGAGAAAAAATAGCATACTTCACATAATACATTGAAAATTAAAGGTTAAATTTTACATCAAAACCACATCAATATTGTGTTTGTGCAAGTTTCTAAATATTGTTTTTGAGTTTAAATTAAAAGGTAAGTTGAGTAGTTTGGCTAGCTGAGAGAGTGATTGATTATACTAGTTAAATAGAATTTAGGTTTAATTCTGTATAACGTTTTTTAAAACCTGTTGTTACAAAAATATTGTTTGATGTTTTTTAAAAGAAGCCAATCATAAAAGTGTTTTCTTAAAAACATGTTATAAAACTGTTATTATTTACATTTTTTAAAAAGAAACCACACATAAAAGTGTTAGAACATAAACCTGATACCCCGAGCACTTTCAAAAGGTCCACCTTGTGGAAGCACTCGGTTATAGGGTTTTTATTCATTTCCATCAAGACTTCTTAAACTTAGGTGTATTTCTTACATCATGAGTGTTTGAATATATACATATTATCTTTTCCACAAATAATGTTAAAGAATAACAGTTCTGTAAAAACAGGTTTTTTTTTTAAAACATGCATAAAAGTGTTAGAATTCATATTATTGGTGGAAATTATGATATTTAAATGTTTGTTCTAATTTCATATTTATAGAATACTTGAAAACAGTGTGTCTTTCTTTTCAGTATTGGTACCTTTATGCATTTGACATGTATTGTTACATGAAAAAACAAAAGATTGATCCTTTCTGTTTAAAAATAGCTAAACATCAGCCCTCTGTTCAGGTAATACCCAGGCAACACCTGATAAGAACGGCTAATTGTAAAATAAAATGCTTAATTTAAACTTAAAATAAGGTCAAACTATATTATTTTAAAGTACAAAACTATCTTTCAAACTGAACAATTCCTAACCAATAATACTGCAAACACTAAAACTATCAAGCATTTCTTATTTTCTCATCAGTTTGAAAACTTATCATTAGTACTAGAATCATTCTCTTTTATGTTTTACAATACTTCAAATACTATAAATACATGACATTCAGTAAAATGGATATTAAAAACAGATGTATTAGATATTTGAAATATCAGAATAGATTGTTACACTATTCACAGATGTCAAACAACAAAAAGAAATCTATGAAATGGTAAACATAAGTGCTGCTGTATATAAAATTAGTTGAGAAGTCAAAAATATAGAAATCCTAGACATTCTGACAAAAAAATGTTAATTGTTTTTCAATAGCATTTACATGTACTTGTATGTGCTACATGACTTTCAATAAAGATTATTTCACAGTATTTTTATACTTTGGTTCAAATTATTGATAAAAGTAAATAAAAATATGTCACTTACTAAACCACTTGGATCTTCTGCTTTAATTTTTAAGGTATATGCTGAGATCTCCTCTCTGTCCAAACTCTTACTTACTTTGATTATTCCACTAAAATAAGAATAAAATTTTACAAAAAATACCTACTATAATGTGATAATTGAACAGATAATACATAAAAATATGTATAAGATGATAACAATTTAGAATATTTTCATGTCTAAAAGCTTAATAACATACAAATGTATATGTACAATAAAACAATGTGCACAGTTTGTTGAAAGATCTAAATATATTTGCTATACTAAATATAGTAGTATAATATACCCTGTAACTGTATTTACATTTTATGTTTAAATATTTAGTCTAATGATTTTTTAAATATAATTAAGCTTTGTGTCACTCCACAAGTATCACCTAACTAAGCAGAGGCTAAACTTTCCCTGCTGATGATAGTGTTATATCCCCAATAGGAACCTGTTGAAGTGTGTCAACATAAATATTCAAAGATAAATAACAGAAAAGGAAAATAAAACATTAAAAATAAATTAGTGAAAAAGTAAAGACATGAAATTATGCATATGACCCAAAGAAGATATTTCAATATTATTCAACAAACAGATAAAAGGTATGTTATATTTAAATTTCATAGTTTTAAACATTTCATTGCACCATATGTTGATGATAACAGCAAGAGTAAGTAATATGGTAGAAAAAAATAGGAAAATTTAAGGCAAACATTTACCCTAAAAAAACTTTTCATATTTATTTAGGAGGTTCTAGAAATTATGCGTGTGAAAACTGTAAGATAAAAAATAGTATTTTTATACTTAACATGAAAATCATCTTGCAGGTAAAGTATTCAGAGTCCATGCAAAAATAAGTACATTAAATAACGAATTTTTATTAGAAATAGTAGAAAAAATCAAAATTTAATATTTTATTTTTTGAAACTACATACTCTTAGGAAAGATCTTGTCAAATTTTAAACAATTTCATCCACTAGTTTTATTTCAGGAAAGAAATATAACAATAGCAACGCTAGGTCATTCAATGTAGGTACCCAATAGACATAAGGATAAAATCCCTTAAATTAATGGCATCCACCAAATCCAAAGCCAGTCTATTCCAAAGACCAACTACTCTGTTAACAAAATAAAACTGTCTTAGCTGAAGATGACTACTACACTGTTAAATTTACATTTGTGTACCCTAGTCCTATCATTCTCACCATTAAGTATGAAAACAAATGATGTAGCAATACTATTGATTACCTTAACAATCTTAAACACCTTAATCAGATCCCCTCTTTTATTTTTTTCAGGAGAAAACAATTAAATAGATCTTAACCTGTCTATATAATATGACTTTTCCATTCCAGTTTGTACCTGTCCATATAATATGACTTTTCCATATCAGTTATCATCTTAGAAACTCTCTTCTGAGTCCTTTCCAAGAAATAAATGTTCTTTTTATGACAAGGAGGCCAAGACTGAACACAGTTCTCCAAATGTGGCCAAACCAATGACCTATACAATAACATTATATCCTCTTTACACTTGTGTTCAATATTTCTGGAGATACAACATAACATTCTATTTGCCCTACAACTAGCAACAGCACACTGTTTAGATGACTTAAGAAACTATGAACCACAATACCCAGATCCTTTTCTTCCATAACATTGTTAAGGTTATTCCTATCAAAATTATAATTGCAATTCAAATTATGATAACCCACATGCATTACCTTGAATTCATTATAATCAACAGTAATTTGCCATTTATTTGCCCAACAAACCAAATGATCCAAATCATTTGTAAAGCAGCAGCATCCTCTTCATAGCCAGTGCTCCCCAAGACCTTATTATCAGCAGCAAATTTAAGTAATTTATTAACTCTTCCTTTATCTATGTCCCTGACTTAAGTCAAAAAACAAGTAAGGCAATATTTTCCCCTAGTGAAACCAAGTTGACAATCCAATAAAATTTTAAGCTTTGTTAAATGACTTTGCAAATAATATTCGATCAGACTTTCAGAAAGTTTTCCTACCACTAATATAATACTACTATGCCTATAACTACCAGGAGTAACATTAGGCATATTTCAATTTGTTGGCACCTGGCCAATATTCAAGGATTACAAAAAAAATAATAGCAAGCACCACACATATCCAATCCTTAATATTATCTGGCTCAGGAGCCTTACCATTCTTGAAACTTCTCAATTTTTTCTTAACAAGCTCAAAATTAACATGATCATCTTGTTTCCAACTAAAAAATGTGCAGGAGAGGAATACTGTTAAATTAAGGGGAGATTTCTAATTTATCCGCCAATGTGTATAGTTTAAAAAATTCTGAATTTTGTACAAAATATTAAAAAATTTGAGTTTGTTTTAAAAGTAACTATTCTAACTACACATCTGTTAATAACATTATCTATTCAATGAAACTAGAACTTCATCCAGTCCAAAAACAAAAATATAAGTGAAATATCTATAAACATAAGCCTTGAAAGACAGACTTGAATATAATTTCAAAAAATGAGTATCATTAGTTATTTGTACTTTAATTGTAGGAATACATGGTTGTTTCACTGTCTCGCTATAGGCTCAGTCAAATTGACCTTTAGCGTTTCCATATTATAACTTTTAACATGTTTTGTGTATCTTCACGAAATTTTGCAAGCTTTTAGTATTATAAGTCTTTTGTACACAAAATAGCATAATTTTTTAATAAAGTATTTGCACTAAAACTTTCTTCCTGAATATATAGAATATATTCCTATATAGAATCAAAGTGTTGACTGCTCCAAGTGCAAAATGATTTTCATGTTAAGATTAAAAATACTCTTCTTTGTCTGAAAATTGTCAAATTTCATTATGTAATCTCTAAAACCCCCTAGAATAAATTTCAAACTTTTTTTCAGTAAACCTTTATATTTTCTCTATCCTAACTCTATAAGAGGTAGGTCCATTTTTACTACCATAAAAAAATATGAAATAAATCCAATTCACCCTTTTTTCTTTCTAGAATGACTTCAAATTGTAACAGGAAACTACATTTGTTTATCCTAAATAGCTTAAAGATTGTAACAATATACATCTGTTTATACTTAATTTTACTGTTTTATTGCTTTTTGAACTGTATCTAACTAATATTCCTGCCATACAAGTTGTATATCACTTGGCAAATGTGTAGCTTACATTATTATAATGAATTACAAAGTGCACAGGCACCTCGCAAGTTGCTCACAAGTACATTTTACCTAATGTAACATTATCTAACCTAAAAAGCCTCTAATTTTTACATTTTAGTTACTTTTATAACAATAAATAAAGAATACAGATGAAATACAAGAAATATAATATTGCCAGGGTCTTATCATTTTTTTGCTGTCAACTGTTGATGAAATTTAACCCTACATTTTTTATACTAATAGTACTACTGCATTAAATAATTTTTAATTAAATACTACATCTAAGGACACAAAATAATAACATGTAAAAAGCACGCAATACTGTATAACTATAATAACTTTTCTGCCTTTCTAACTATTAAAAATTCAACTAAGTTTGTCGATGTGTTTCTTGTAGGAATAAAGTTTGATCTGGAAGCAAATTGACAATTCTATGTACAGAAAACAACGTAGTATAATACCTTATTTGATAGATTAAAACTTTGGCTTTCTATTGGTTATAAATAATATAGTATTAAACGTCAGGGAGAACTA
>NW_013668434.1:147426-148339 GCF_000517525.1 Limulus polyphemus | reverse complement strand
CAAATTGACAATTCTATGTACAGAAAACAACGTAGTATAATACCTTATTTGATAGATTAAAACTTTGGCTTTCTATTGGTTATAAATAATATAGTATTAAACGTCAGGGAGAACTATTGGCTATTTGTGAAAGAGAGGATGTGACAGGTAGCATAGAAAGAGGGGTATAATTTTCTAATTTATGGCTCTGTAATCAAATAAAATTGAAGGCTATAAAAATCATGCTTTGCCTGAGTAACAACTATATTATGTTTAGTAATTTATGTTAAATAACCAAATGGATGGTAAATAAATTTGAGAGGAGGGAAGACCTATGGAAAGAGTTAAGTACATTTTGTGTGTTTATTAAAACACCAGCTTCATTTTGTATTCATACAAATTTCTGACAATGTTATCTTCTAGTGATGGACAAAAGTTTCTACTAGAACTGTTTCAAACAATGGAAACCACACAAACACAAAACAAGTGATCTTGGCTTTTTATGTGAGAAGACTGTAGATATAATATCTACTAGTTGTTACACAGGCCTGTGAATTTGAATTTCATAAAAGTTATTTTGGTTTTACAGCGGATTTTCCATAACTAAGCTACGCAGATTTCGAAAATCTATATAAATAAAAATGTAAATGTTCGTTTGTTCAAAATCTTAAATCTCCGAAAGTTCTTCACCGATTGCTTTGAAATTTTGACACAACGTTGCATTCGAATACGCGCATGTTTTTATATACCTACTATTATATAAATGTCACACCTGTGACAGGTAAAAACAAGCTTTTTTGGAAAAACAGCGCCATCTGTTGGACGTAAAAACAACACACGCTATACTAAATATTTTACGATTCCATTTCAATGTTTCCGATATCATTGTTAAATTGAATATTCATAGATTTCGATTTATTTTCATTTTTATTTA
>NW_013668434.1:144732-147061 GCF_000517525.1 Limulus polyphemus | reverse complement strand
GTTTTTTCTTTTTTAATGTTTTGTCAATTTTATGTTCTTGTTATAACTTTCTTTATTCTTTTTCAGTGCAATCGATCTGCTTTAGTTCATCCAAATAATGCCTCACAGAAGATCAAATTTAGGTGTTCATACTCGTGTAGCGGAAGCAGTGCGACAAGTAATTGCAAATCAAACTGAGGAAGAATGGACATCAGTGAACGAGCGAAACAGACAAAGAATGGCTCAAATACGTGCCGAGGAAGCAGCAGGGCAACGTGTAGCCAGACTTGAGGATGCACGGTTGCGAGCACGGCGATCGCGTTCTGCAGCTTCAGATCTGCTTTGTTCTCAACAGAATGAACGCAACAGGCTGAGAGTGGCTGAAAGACGTTAACGAGAAACAGCAGATCAGCGTCAAACACGACTCCATGCTCAGCAATCACGAGATTACAATCTCCTTGCATTCCGGTACAACCCAGCTGATGATTATAGTTTGAGCCGGCATGTTCTCATCGGCACTATGACTGAAGTGTGTCCTTATTGCAAGGCTCTGAAATTTAATGGAAAAACGAAAGGAATGTGTTACGCCGCCAGAAAAATTAAACTGCCTCAACATGGAGAACCGCCAGAGCCATTAAAAACTTTGCTTGCCGGATATACCGCCCAATCAAAGCATTTCCTATCTAACATCAGGAAATACAACTCATGCTTCTAAATGACGTTGTTCAGCGCAGAAATCGTAACAGCTCAATTCATGCCAACTTTCAAAGTGAAAAGACAAATTTATCATAAAGCCGGCTCCCTGCTTCCGTTCCCAGATGATCAACATAAATTCCTACAAATGTATTTCATCGGTGATGGCAATGATGAATTGAATGCACGCTGCGGAATTTCTACCGGCATAAAAAGGTCCATCGTTTCCCAACTGCAAGAGCTTCTTCACAAAAAAAACAATTAAGTGATTTTGTTCAAAACAGCAATTGACATGATGCCATCTGATACACACAAGATTGTTATTCATGCTGACAAAACGCCTGCTGGAGAACATGTGTGAAGATTCAATGCTCCAACTATAGACGAAGTGGCAATTGTTATAGTTGGAGATCAATTCCAACCTAGAGATATTATTCTTCATCGGAGAAACGATCAATTGACAAAAGTTGCAGAAACTCATCGATGCTACAATGCCCTGCAATATCCAATCATTTTTTGGGATGGTGCCAATGGATATCACTTCAACTTTAAGATGATAAATCCAGTCAATGGCGAAGAAATAAATATGAAATGCAGCACAATGAACTATTATTCATACCGATCAATGATTTGAGAGAATGAAGACAATCACAATTTGAAATGCTGTCAATTGTTTCACCAATACATCTTAGATATTTTTGCAAAAATCGAAACAGAACGTTTGATATTCATTCGTTTGAATCAGACCAAGCTTCGCTCTGAAGAATATGTTCAATTGCGAGATGCAGTTGTAAATGACGGTAATACAACTAACGTTGGAAGACTAACGATTTTGCCATTTTCATAAACAGGCAGTCCACGTCATATGCATGAGTACGCTCACGATTCAATTGCGTATGTTCGTCACTACGAGCATCCAGACCTATTCATTACATTCACATGCAATCCAGCTTGGGACGATATACAACAGCTCTTACTTCCTGGGCAATCGCCGGTGGATAGGCGATTGTTTTCAGACAGAAGCTGAAATCACTGATGAATTTCATGGTGAAACATGAAGTGTTTGGGTCTGTGCGCTGCTGGATGTACTAAGTGGAATGGCAAAAGAGAGGATTGCCACACACACATATACTAATCTGGCTCTATAACAAAACCACTTCAAACGAAATCGACGATGTAATATGCGCTGAAATACCCATTGCCGATGTCGATAAGGATTTGCATGAAGTTGTGACGAAAAATATGATACATGGACCTTGCGGTACACTGAATCCAAATTCACCATGCATGATAGATGGAAAATGCTCTAAGTGATATCCTCGAGCATTAGTATCCAACACAGTTACAGGAAACGATGGATATCCTTTATACAGAAGAAGATCAGCAGAAGATGGCGGTAAATTAGCAACCATACAAATGCGAAACGGTGACATCGAAGTAGATAACCGGTGGGTTGTTCCATATTCGCCTTTGCTATCAAAAACATACAAAGCGCACATAAACGTGGAATACTGTAACTCCGTTAAATCGATCAAATACATTTGTAAGTACGTGAATAAAGGCAGCGACATGGCAGTTTTTGGCGTGCAACCAGAAAGAAGTGATAGGAATGCGGTCATACATATCGATGAAATCGCACAGTATCAGGCTGGAAGAT
>NW_013668434.1:143036-144722 GCF_000517525.1 Limulus polyphemus | reverse complement strand
GCTCTAAGTGATATCCTCGAACATTAGTATCCAACACAGTTACAGGAAACGATGGATATCCTTTATACAGAAGAAGATCAGCAGAAGATGGCGGTAAATTAGCAACCATACAAATGCGAAACGGTGACATCGAAGTAGATAACCAGTGGGTTGTTCCATATTCGCCTTTGCTATCAAAAACATACAAAGCACACATAAACGTGGAATACTGCAACTACATTAAATCGGTCAAATACATTTGTAAGTACGTGAATAAAGGCAGCAACATGGTAGTTTTTGGCGTGCAACCAGAAAGAAGTGATAGGAATGTGGCCAAACATATCGATGAAATCGCACAGTATCAAACTGGAAGATACATAAGCAGCAATGAAGCTGTATGGCGAATTCTTTCATTTCCCATAAATGAACGAAGTCCAGCTGTTGTTCACTTAGCAGTACATCTAGAAAATGGACAACACGTTTATTTCACAGCTGCAAATGTGCAACAAATAGCCCTGAATCCACCGGCTACAACGTTAACTGCTTTCTTCACGTTATGTCAAAATGACGCGTTTGCGAAAACACTGCTGTATTCGGAAGTGCCTACGTATTACACATGGAATGCAAGTAGAAAATCATTTGAACGATGCAAACACGGAGAGCGAGTCGATGGACAACCTGGCATATTTAAAGAAACTACGATAGGCAGACTGTACACCGTGCATCCGAATCAAGATGAATGCTTCTTTCTTCGCATGCTGTTAGTAAATGTGCCCGGTCCAATGTCTTTCCAGCAATTGAGAATTGTCAACGGCGTTACACATGCCACTTTCCTCAGTGCATGTCAAGCTCTGAATTTATTGGAGAACGACCAACACTGGGATGTATGCATTAATGACGCATGCAACACGTCACATCCAAGTCAAATTTCTGCATTGTTTGCAATCATATTGACCGCCTGCTCTCCTTCATCTCCAACAGAGTTATGGAAGAAATATAAATCGCACATGGCTGAAGATATTTTCCATCGAATACGCAAGGAAAATTCAAATATGAACATGGATTTCACAGCAGAAATCTACAACGAAGCGTTGATGATGATTGAAGATTTGTGCTTAGAAATCACGAACAAAGTTCTCAATCAATTTGGAATGCCATCACCGAATCGATTTGCTGCTGCTTCATTCGATGTAGAATTGCGTCGTGAACAAAATTACAACATGGGTGATCTTTTGTCGTATGTGCAATCAAATATTCCTAAGCTAACGCTTGAGCAAAAAGGCATTTATGATCAAATAATACAAACTGTCAATAACGGGGTTGGAGAAATCTTCTTCTTAGTTGCGCCAGGAGGAACTGGTAAAAAATTCCTAATTAGATTGATTCTGGCAGCAATTCGATCCCAAAATGACACAGCGTTAGCTCTTGCGTCGTCCCGAATAGCTGCGACATTGCTACCAGGTGGAAGAACTGCTCATTCTGCTTTGAAATTGCCATTGAACATGCAATTCATTGAAACTCCCACGTGCAACATTTCCAAAGCATCCGGCATGGGAAAAGTATTGCAGAAATGCAAACTTATTGTTTGGGATGAATGCACAATGGCGCACAAAAAAATCGCTCGAGGCTCTTGATCGATCATTGCAAGATTTGCGTGGAAACATCAGACCATTTGGGGACGCATTAATATTGCTTGTGGGAGATTTC
>NW_013668434.1:126013-142649 GCF_000517525.1 Limulus polyphemus | reverse complement strand
TAATTCCTCGATCCGGCATGGGAAAAGTATTGCAGAAATGCAAACTTATTGTTTGGGATGAATGCACAATGGCGCACAAAAAATCGCTCGAGGCTCTTGATCGATCATTGCAAGATTTGCATGGAAACATCAGGCCATTTGAGGGTGCATTAATATTGCTTGCAGGAGATTTCAGGCAAATATTACCTGTAATTCCTCGATCCGGCATGGGAAAAGTATTGCAGAAATGCAAACTTATTGTTTGGGATCAATGCACAATGGCGCACAAAAAATCGCTCGAGGCTCTTGATCGATCATTGCAAGATTTGCATGGAAACATCAGACCATTTGGGGACGCATTAATATTGCTTGCAGGAGATTTCAGGCAAACATTATCTGTAATTCCTCGATCGACACCAGCGGACAAAATAAATGCTTGCCTGAAATACTCTACTTTGTGGCGACACGTAAAGATGTTAAAATTAATTATAAATATGTGTGTCCAGCTGCAAAACGATCGATCAGCTGAGATATTCTCACATCAATTGCTGGAAATTGGTAACGGAAAGGTGCTGGTTGATCTGACCTCAGGATGAATTTCATTGCCTCATAACTTCTGCAATTTAGTGACATCAAAAGAAGAATTGGTTGAAAAAGTATTTCCCAATATTCAAACCCATTATAAGAATCACGATTGGCTGAGTGAATGAGCTATTCTTGCGGTCAAGAACAAAGACGTCTACGAACTTAACAATATTATTCAGGCTAACATTCAAAGCGAGGCAGTCACATACAAGTCCGCTGACACTGTTGTGGAAGCAGATGAAGCGGTTAATTATCCAACAGAATTTTTGAATTCACTCGATCAGCCAGGGATGCCACCGCACGTACTGCAATTGAAAATCGGCGTGCCAACTATCATGTTGCGAAATATCAACCAGCCAAAGCTTTGCAACGGCTTGCGGCTTGCAGTAAAAAAATTAATGAGCAGCGTCATAGAAGCAACAATCTTGACAGGACCTTTTAAAGGTGAAGCTGGCCTCATTGCTCGCATTCCTATGATTACAAGGGATATGCCATTTTAATTTAAGAGATTGCAATTCCCAATTCGATTGGTGTTTGCAATCACCATCAACAAAGCTCAGGGCCAATCTTTAGAATTGTGCGGTTTAGATCTAGACACAGATTGCTTTTCACATGGACAATTATATGTTGCGTGTTCTAGAGTCGGCAAACCAGACAATCTCTATATCTGTACAGACAATGGAACAACAAAAAATATTGTATACCCACAAGCATTGTGAAATTAAACATATTAGAAACGTGCACTTTCTCTTTTCTTTCTTTTCCATTTAACCAGACTGAGCCACAGCAACGCATGGCCGGGTACAGCTAGTAATATATTTTTTTTTTTCTATCATTTAATGATTTTATACAAATTGCAAAGAAGCAAAAACTCTTACTTAAATCAAATTATTATTTAATTTACCACAATGAAAATTTTTATTATGTTTGTTAACAAAAATACAAACAAGCTGAAAAAAAGGGAAGAACACTGATGTCAAACGAATATGCATCTTCATCCTGATTTTTTGTGTGCAATCTATGTCCTTTAGTTTCAAAACTACATGTTGTGGTCTTTATTTTATGTACTGCATTATGATGTTTTGTGAAAAATCTGTATGTGATGGAGAAAAATGGACATCATTTTTGGATTCAGCACACAGGAATTACTGTAGAACATACAAAAATTTCAAGACAATAAAACCCTCCCAGGCCTGTGTTATCAGTGACTATATATATAAGAAATAACCTTCATAAGTCTGATTTAAGATTGTTTCAGTGCAACAAAATACTGTACAGTTGAAAGAAATGTAAAAAGCATTACTGGTCATTTGAGCTTTTCAAAAATGAGTCAGGTTTTTGTGGCTTTACCAACAATCAAAAGGATTCTGTCTGGAAAGCCAAAGTTGACTAATAGGAACATAATTCATGATGACGAGGAACAAACTTGAAGTAAATATATATTAGAAATGGCTGATATGGATATTAAAAATTCGTACTTAAAAACACAAAACAAGTAACAATGTTTCGACTGCCATCTCTACTATATATATCTTAGGTCATCAAGAAATTACTGTCGCATTTTGGAACACTTTCATTAACCACCCCCCCAAAAAATGTACATAACGTGTAATAGTTAAATGAACCACCTAAACGTCATGTTAGTGTAGCCTATATAATGTGTAAAGTTTAGTATACTCTAATCCCTCATAGTGATGGCACATGACAAGACACACATTAGGCATGTAATGCTGTTTGGATACAAGAAGGGAAACAATGCTTCCGTAGCCACAAAGAATATCAAAGAAGTTTATGGAAATATTTTGAACATTTGTAAGTATCAACGATGGTTCAGCAAATTTTGTTCAGGTGACTTTACCCTTAAAAACTGTGATCACAGGGGCCGACATGTTGGAATTGATATTGATGCTCTGAAGATGTTTGTTGGGTCTAGCCCAAGGCAACACCCTTGTGAAATGGTCCTGAAATTGTATGTCTCTCGTGAAACAATATGTAAACATCTAAGGAATATGGGAAACTCCATAAAAAAAATGTTTGGGTGCCTCACGAACTCTCTGATGATAATTGTTTCCAATATGTGAACGTTACTTCATCTCTTCTGCCAAGTAATGCATATGAACCATTTTTGGACAGAATTGTCACCAGTGATGAAAAATGGATTCTCTATGCGAATATTAAATGCCAAAAACAATGGCTCTGTCCCAGACTCCAAAACCTGGACTCCATCCACAGAAAGTGATGTTTTGCATTTGGTGGGACATCAAAAGAGTAATTCATTTCAAACATCCTCAATCCACAGGGAACTGTCAAAGCAGAGATCTATAGTCAGCAACTGGAACATTTAAATCAAGCTCTGCATCAGAAATGACCTTCACTCGTCAATTATAAAGATGTTCTTGTTCTTCATAATAATGCACGTCCACATGTGGCACATTTAACGCAACACAAGATTATGGAGTTTGGTTGGGAAGTTCTCCCCCACCCACCACATTCTCCAGCTTTGGCACAATCAGATTACCATCTTTTTTGTTTGCTTGTTTGCATGTTTTTTGCTTCAAAGCCAAGTGATTTCTTTAATCAGGACATTAACAACCAGACTGTATGATGGAAAAGCATCATCGATAAGAGTGGAGACTATTTCATTTAATAAATATTTTGTTTTGATATATATATATATATAATATGAACATAACTGAGAATGATTATTTTATTTAAGGCTCAATTATGATATGTAGAGATATCACTTGGAGTAAATGTACAATTCTACTGTGTGCTTCCAAGGAGAGGATTTACTGCTCAACAATATACTAATTGGAATCTGTTTTATGGTTTTCCATTTTTCAAACAAAAGGAGCAGTATTAGTCATTGCATGAAAAGGTCCAAATGCATTCATTTCGAATTTGTTACAAAATATCTTGAACAAGATAACAAGGAGGTAATAAAATGGTAAGGAAAAAATACTTAAAACTTTTATCGGATCTTCCTAGAAATTATGTTTATCTGTGGAATGCAAATTCAATTTAACTGTCTCTCCTATATATATCCGGAATTTTTAGTTAAATGTTTATACTTTTTTAAAAATCACTATGAATTCTTATCTGGATGGAATTCCAAAAATCTTATAAATAAAAGTATGACAGGCAATTTCAGACTTCTTTGTTTTACACATTGTAAATGTAATATTGAAAATCTGAAACATTTCAATTTTTTAAGAGGAGAAATCACTAAGTCAGAAACACTTGAATTTACACAGTGGTATAGGAATTTATTTTTGCCAGGTGGAGTGAATTTCAACAAACTTGAAATTATCAGATATCACTTACATGTGAAGGGTATTTATGTAACACTATGTTTCATACACACATGAATCCCAACCATATATAAATAGAATGCAATGCATCAACCAACAAACTACCCAAACCACCGTAGGAGCAAGAAGTGTAACAAACCAAACTTGTCATTACAGGGTCACGTCATTGCCCCAACTCAATCACAAGAACAGGGCAATATCTTAAACCAGTATTAACAGCCGAAATCTTAAAACCCAACTGAAAATGCAGGGAAGAGACATCCGTCATCTGGAACTATGAGGAAGATATGGAACACTTGCTCAACTGTAGGGACAGTGTACATACATCCCGTTGCCGGTATTATGAGGCAGATGAAGACCCTAAAACTCAAGTGTAGGAAAAGGGAAGGAACCACTAGCAACTAGAATTCATGAGAAGAACACCTTTACTGCACACAACTATAGAAAAAGGGCTGTAGATATATATCACTGTAGATGCCATCAGTGGTCTTGTGGAACATACCATCTCTACAGTGAGCATTATGGTGCAATCAATAAATAGTGCAGATTTGAAGCAAAGCATACCCGACCAGGCAACACCCACCACAGAGTAGGAAACAATTATCAGTGGTAAAAAAGGGTCTCTGAAAAGAAACATAAGTGAAAAGAAATGATAAGAACTAACCCTAGTCATAGGCAAACAGACATGTGTAGAACTGCCATGGGAGAGAAATGATATCCACCTAAGGAAGATATGGCCAGATTGTACAGGTAATGAGCAATGAAGGTACTGGGAGTAGTCCAGATTCCTGCCTGAATGATCTCCTCCAAAGGATGGTGAAGGTGAAAAGACATGGTGATATGATGAATCTGATGAGAAAAAATGTTGTGAATATGGCAACCTTCCAGGAGTAAGTCAAATACGCCAGCCTAACAAGTTGACGAACCCAACCAGTTAGTGTGTCAGGGAATAAATCATGAGAAACAAATGTATTTCAGGGAAGAGTCGTCGGGAACGTGAACCCCAAAAGGAAGCTGCATAACACTATAAGGAGCAAACCAGACAAAGAAGTTGATCTAGATCAGAATGGGAGTACAGGTGGGAGATGGAAGGTAAGAAAATGTGTGTGAAAACCAGACAGGTAGAGGATTTAGGTAACATTAATGGCATAAATACCTGACTGATGACATCCACATGTGAGGAGGAAAAGAAAATAGGTCTTGAGGTAGAAATAGTATATGGAACATGTAAACAAAGGTTCAAAGAAAGAGGATGGGAAAGGGCAAAAAGGAACACACTGATATCCCAATCAAGCAATTCAAACCATCAGGATGCATAGCCCAAAAGGAGCAGAAAAAGAAGGGGAAGACAAAACCTTATGAAACTTGGAGCAATGGAAGGTGCTTGACAAGGCCACCTGATAGCTACACACAGTGGAAGTGGACAAGCCATAGTCAAACAAGCAGATGAAGAATTGGGAAAGATAAAGAATGAAAGGTTGGGAAGGATGGAAACCATGTTGAAGAGACCAAATGCAGAAGATAGACTATTGCCTCTAGTAAATAGACATGGAAGAAGGTGATGTCTGGATGAACAATGTCCAACCTGGGTTGATGGAGCAGAGAATGAGAGGGGTAAGGGCAGTAGAGGTTGCACAAGTAAAGGTCAGAGCAGTGGGAACCATTGTTGCACCGGCCTAAACAGAGCCACCGGGAGTGGCTTGGATTAGGAATAGAACTCTGAGGAGGAACAGAATAGGAGGGTGAGCATAGATGTGATGACCCCTCCAATCTTCACTGAATGCATCCACTCCCAATCTAGCAGGTGTGCAATGGGAGACCAGAATGAAGGAAGTTTGTTATTCCAGTGGGTGGTGAAAGCATTGATATGAGGAGTCTCCAGATGTGAGCACCCCACCAAAAAACCTGTGGATCAAGGGACCATTCCATGGGGAGAATCTTGTTTAGTCGATATAAATGAACCAGATTCAGAGCACCAGGAACATGTCAAGCTAAGAACATCATGTGGTGACTGTGGGTGTAGAAAGGGAGATCCAGGGTCTGAAAGCACAGAGACCTAGATTTGGTTCCCCTTGTTTGGCAATATAAGTGACCACTGTGGAGTTTTCAGAGTGTACCATAACCATCCTCCCCTGCAAGCGAGGAAAGAAGAGGGACAAAGCTCCATGAATCACCATAAGTTTGAGAATGTTGATAGAGAGACAAGACTTCTCAACTGGCCGGAGACCAGAAATCTCCCGAGAGTTGATGTAAGCACACCAATCCTTTAAAGATGCATTTATGAACAAACATAAATCCTGATAAGGTGGAGGAAGTGGACCCCCCACCGTGGTCTGATCCATGTCTATCTACCATGTCAGGTCGGCCCTGATTGGGGAAGGAAGGGGAATGGTGGTCCAAGGGATCTGAGAAGAAGATCTACTGATTGAGGAGTGTTCACTGAAGGGAACATATATGAGTTTGACCCATGGGAATGAGAACCTCCAAGGAAGCCCACATCTGCAAAAAGAAATAAAAGCTCTCGAGCTGAGAGAGATTGTGAGGTTAGTGCCTTGTGGACTGCTTCCTTCATATCTCGAGGATGAAGAGAAAAAGGCTTGTCCTGAATGAGGTTGGAATTGAAGAAAACCCCCAAATGAACAACTAGATGAGTGTAGTCTCTGGAATGTGAAGAGGAAGAAGTGAAAAGGACCCAGTTGTCCATGTAATGATGAGTGAAAAGACCTATCAAGTGTGCAAATGTTTGTACCACTTGATGAAACACATAAGGAGCTTGGGTTAGTCTGAAAGGCAGGGCTTTGAACTGAAACACCCGAGCCTCTTTGTAAAGCAAAGATAATGACTTTACTCGGGATCAATGGCAACATGAAGATAGGTGTCCATCACATAAATTTGATCATTGAAAGTCCCAGGGAAAACACCCACCAAAGTGAGAGACAGAGCTCCATAGTGAAGCAAGGGGTAATCCAGAAAGGAATTGAACTGGGATAGATTGATGATATGTCTCTAATCTCCCGTCTTCTTTGGGACCACAAAGAGATAGGAATTAAACCCCAGTTGTAAACCCCATTCAAGAGCCTCTTTGCAGAGCAGGTTATGGAAAGACTCGGTAAAATGACCGAGAGATGTAGGATCCTGTGGGGGTTAGAAGGAAATAGGAGAATGGGAAAGTGGAAGTGGGGTTCAGACCTGAAGGCAGAGACCTCCTGACAGAACCTGTAGAACCCATGGATCTGTAGGGAAATGATGTCACACGACAGAAAAGTGGAGAAATCTGGCATCAATCAACCTGGATGCAGAAGTAACAAGGATAGGGTCTGTAGTGCCAGGAGGAAGGGAAGGACCTGTGCAAAGAAGAAGAAGAAAGGGAAACAAGGCCAGACAACTCATGGGAGGAAGAAATAAATGTGTGAGAAGAGAAGACATGGAAGAATGCAAACTAGCCACATCAATCCTGGATTCCAAGGAATCAGGACAACCCCCTAACACAGTATTGTGTAGGAAGGGGATCTGATGAAGATCCCATAGCAATGAATGGGGGGAGACTCAACCCTGCAAGTAATGTATCTCTCCCAAACAAGTCCCATTGGCATATGAGCCGGGTATTAAAGGAAAGAGTAGAGGCCGATAAATGAACCATAGTGGACCAAAGCAGGGTCTTAGTTCATCTGTAAAAAGTTCAAGAGAGGAGAGGGAAAATTGAATAATTGAGAACTGAACCTGAGTAAAATTAACAGTTGCTCCCAAATTCGAACCCCAAAGGAAAAGTAGAGGATCCAATTGTTGAGAATCTAAATATAGATCTGAAAAGCGATAGTATGCCAAAGTATGTTAGTCTGACAAGCGAGGGAGACAGGGCATACCAACACTTGAATGAAGTTGGTCTGAAAATCTGAGCATAAAACCTAATGTCGAGTGAAGGGGGGAAAACATAAATTCTGAAGAAGGAATTTCACCCAATAAGGAAGTGGAGGCATCATAGGTGATAGGAGAAACATGTAAAATACACATACCTGATTAATAAGCTTTAAAAAGGGGTGGAAGGCGAAATCTCTTGAGAAGGAGTAGATTATGACTGACCAAATAAGAAGGTCACAGAAAAAGAGAGTCCAAATTGTCTTCTTCTTGATTATATTCTTCCTTAGAAACATCGCCAGGTTGAAAATGAGAAGAAATCGCTGGCTGAACATATGAATCTAGCTCCCTGCAAATTAAAGCCTGTACCTCCTCTGCAGATAACATTGAAGCCAAGTCTTGAGAAGTTGTACAGTAACATTGTCGACTATAACAGGAACTTCTATATTTGATACATTGAGCATCAAATTCATACTAAGTTTACTTAGCATTCAGGAACAAAAAACAAGTGCAAAAAAACTGTTAGAACAGCTGAATGCAATCACAGAATTTAGAAACTGTTGAACAAAAAAAAAGAGTTTTTTATATAGCAAAGAAGCTCAATTAGAAATGGTAGCCACACGAGAACACACACATCTAAATGATGTAGTGCCAATTGAGAATGTGAGGATTGAGCTAGCTGCACCAAACAGGTGGTGCAATACTATTGGAGGAGAGGAGTCATGTGCTATGAACATGTTCAATAGTGGTGCAAAATTGGCCAGGTTTATAAACTAGTGCTTTGAGTGTGAAATTTTTTTCAAGCAATGCTTAGAGGGCAGAAAGAAGACCGAGATAGCTTTGTAGGAAAAGAAATAAGATTGTATTGGAATCTCAGTTAAGTTTTATATAAAACTTAATAATATAAAATATATAAAAAAGATAATATATATATATATAAAAAAAATCAAGTACAGAACTGATCTTAAACAACAATTCTATGATATATAAAAATATGAATATTACTAGCACTGGTGATAAACCAGTGACATAATACAATATACATGTTTTTTTTAATTTTGACAAATGAAAACTTGAATCTCTAAATGGAATATTTGTTGTTGTTTTAGACCACATAAGAATTATTGCACTTCAGGGCAACCTCTGCCACTCCAGTTCCTGTGCTACTGCATGTACGTGGACACACAAGTTTAGTAAGAATACATATCCTGTCCAGCAATTAAACATAAGCAATTGCTATGACTGGTTTTCATTTGAATATATGGCTTCCACTGAAAGGAAATCCACATAAAATAATACAACCTGATGTTTACATCAGTGAATGTTCTTGGAGTACATTCAGTTTCTTACCTCTTGGAATCTACAAAAAAGTCACCATTTATGTTCCCTTCAATAATAGAGTAATGAACATCATCACTTTCAGGATCCTCAGCCTAAGACAGAAAGAAAGTAATGAGAAGGATACAGAGTAAATTAAAAAAAATAAATAGAAAATAGTTAAAGAGTTTGAGTTTTAAGTTTACTTCAAAACAGTTTTATCTTTACTATACTAGAAGTGGTGTCTGACATATACTTAATTGAAAGATAAGGAGTTAAACTGACAATATCAACAACATTACAAATTTAGAAAAACCTATTAAAAACAGTACATATGCTGACAAAAAACTAATAATGACTGTTCTACATATATTAAGTTTAAAAACTAGTAAGCAATAACTTACTTTTTGAATTTTAATGTGTGAAAAAATAATAAAAACAAATATTCTCAAGGGTTTACTTCAATTTTTATGCATACATTCACTACTGTGAGTTCAGTTGATGCTATGACTAAGTTTCTGACAGATTAGTATTTTAATATTCACTGTATGAATGTGTGTAGCTCAAGGTTAGTAACACACGCTCTCATCTCTTACTCTGTCATGTGAGTATCCAACAATGCTTTGTAGTGACTTTATTTTTCACATATTCTATTTTTACTTTGAAATGGATATGTAGGCCTACAACCATTTCAATTCATTATGTACTACATGCTACTTGCATTAACTTTTGATTTATGTTTTGTTTATTCTGTGGATGTATTATTATAATGAATATACCTGTAATGTATATTATGAAGTAGATCTACTAAGTTACTACTAATAATATTATTTTCGCATTGCACATTTGAACAATCTGCTGGCATTCTGTTCATCAGGCAGGTGGTAGCACTGTCTCTGTAGGGATGACTTGGATTGTTCATCAAAATGGTATTTTAAATATCTCCTAGTAGGTCATCAGAACTTTATAGTACTATACAGTGTTTTGTTTTATAACAATATTTATGTAATGATTGAGTCACCAAAACAATGGTGTCAAACAATTTCACTGAGGTGACATAGTTTCAAATGGAGTATCCACTTTTATAAGTATTATTAACAACTAGTAGTCATTTTAAAAAATCATAATTCTCATGTTAACAATGTTATCATTATCCCTTGAAGTTAGCTTTGTTACAGAAATGTGCTGTTCCTTTAAAAAGCTTAAGTACAGGATGAAACAGAAATTACCAGCCAGTAATTCATAAACATCATGTATTTAGAACTTGGTTGTAAATACAGCCTTCCTATGTGTATTGAAACAGTGCATTAAGAAAAACAAGCAAACAGTAAAGAAAAAAAAACTTTCCAAAAAGGAAGTAAATGTAGGGATGGCTAATATCAATTCTTCCAAAACAAGACAACAGGGATAATATTTGCATCATACCTACATAATAGTTCAGGCAAGAATTAACATATAGCAATATGTGTAACCATTCAGTCAGAATTGAATTTAATTTATCCTAATTTTGTCTGTTAACATTCTGCTACATTGTGTGCCTATGCTATTATGTAGGGATTATGCAAATACCATCTCTACTATCTTGTTTCCATTGGTTTTGTAAGATTGATATTAGCCATCCCTACATTTACTTCCTTTTGTGAAAAGCTTTTTCTTTACTTGTTTAATATAGGATACACCATGCATTACTTTTTTTTCTGACATTTATCTAGTTTTATGAACTATATGAACAAATTGAGAAACAAATCAGCCTTTGCATCTGACACAAACCTTCTTAGTCCTCATTCTATCACAATACGTACAGATTAGATAACACATTTAAGATATGTAATTTAATATTTATTACACATTTCATAAAATATCATAACAGCAACTTTTACAATAAGAAGATTCTGATGTTAATGATTACAACATTTCAGCCAACAGTATTGGGTCATCATGAGGTAAAAATTGCATTCAGTAAAGTAGTCTGAATTTCAGAGAATATTTACAGACTCATGATGAGAACAAGGTTTGTAGGTAACATTTGATTAGCTATTGTAGTAAAATAATGTAGATAAATGCACAGTGTTTTGAAATGCCTTTTACTCGCACATTAATCCTATATTTATACAGGAATTTCAAGAATATGCAGCACTGATGCTACTAATTTATTTTTGTGAATTATTTGGCCAGATAAGCTGTTTAAAAATTACAAAAGTTGTTATAAATAGCATTTTGACTCAAAAATTGTATGAAATTACACATACCAAAGAACAGATTTTATTTGCCCAAATATTATCTGTAAAGTTTTTGCTATTGTAAATAAATCTATATATGCAGAAACTGACTATCCTATGTATTATAAGGTCACAATTTCATGTGCTCCAGTTTATCTTTCTCATAAAAAAGTCTTAAGTTGATACTATGTGTATATCCATCTGAAGTATATATATGTTGTAGTTTATGACCATTCTGCTACCCTGAATACCATTGTCTCTTGAATTCTACTGTATTCTGAGGATCTTATCAAATAAGATGGTTGAGGGGATGACATATTGCATTTGCTTGCAAATGTTGGCATTTCTTATTATAGAGATTTAATTACAATGGTTACTTTTCATATGTATAAATATTAGGTACACATATTATTATCCCAGAGATCTGTCTCCATATTGTTGTACTAACTTCAAAATCCATTCCATTCTTTGAAAAATATTAACATGCCAGAAGTGGCATTTCCAAACTTTGATTGAATAAGTATACAAATACCAGCAGGAGTACTTCATAATGTTTGCTTTATCTTCAGTGCTTTTGTTCAGTTTTTATATTAACCCTAGAATTATCAATAGGTCACCACTGGATTTTTAAACACATTTCTCTAAATTATTTATACACCAAATTATTTGTGAATTCAAGATATTGTGGGTTAAGTGTCCCTAATAACATACGAGTCACACATAAAAATTTAAACAAAAGTACCATTGATACTGCAATTAATCCCACAAATTATTGTTGAGATTTCGTGTGACTTTTACATAACAAATTAGTGATTTGATCCACTTTTTTTCCCACAAAAAAAGCAACAATCAATATGATGCAATATTTGGACCTTTGGTAGTGAAACATACAAGTTGGTAATTTGAGGGTTAGCTACAAAAGGATAACTGATTGACCAATTTTTATCTATATTTGCTCAGTAAATATTTTCACAATTTATTTTTGCTAAAAGTAGAAAATGCAGATACACGTGATTAAGTCACTAACATAGCACGAGTTCAGCTGACATAAAATAATGTGAGGATGTAAAAACACCAAAGGCACAGTGATGCTAAAGGGTACTACCGAACAAACAGCTATCATATAAATTGTCACTTATAATATAATTCGGTTCTAAAACTTAAATTTTCTAAAATTAAGATTGAAAATTATATATGTATTTTATCTAAAACAAATGCTTTCTATTAACTAATGCTTCCTATTATTTAGATTAAGACATGAGGATCCTCAAATTTGGAGTTTCTGCTAAGATGTAACTTATTGGACTTGAGTGTGTGAGATGTTTAATAGAAGCAAAATGCACTGCTTACAATGATCATCAGCCTGTGTTAATTAAGACTGATAAGCTCATTGTCACAACTGTGGTTTGTTCTGTTACTGGTCTCTTTACTGAGCTAAAACAATAACATTTTAAATTGTTAAATTAATTTTTTTGAAAACTTCCTCGTATGTCAGTCACATGGATAACCAAACTTAATGTGAAAATTCTTTAGTCAATTCTAGAATATAGATTTAGAAAGTTCTGCCAAATTGACATATTACATGAGAGGAATGACACATATTTCTTTAAGCATAACAATAGTATTTATAATAATAATAGTATTAATAATAACATACCAATAAAGGTAAGACTGCTGAATTAATTGAAGCTCCTTCGCTCACTTGAACCTCATAGCTGTCTTTCAGAAACTTAGGCCCTCTAGTGTTTGGTCCTGGAATTACTATCACATCCAAGATGCTCTGTGTAAATCTGGCAATTCATAACATATTAGAAGAAGGATATTCTTTCCTAATGAGTTACTAACTACATTTCTGCTTAGGCATTGTTCATAACAGTCTGAAATATTTAACTTGCATAACTACAACTGTAAAGTAATTTATAATTGAAAATATAAATACGCATTCAAAATAATCCAAAAGTTGTTTGCCATCATGATTTTCTTAGTACTGCTCTTACAACTATTCAGAATGTGTATTTTTGGTATTACTACAAAACATCACTCTTTTGCTCAGGTTGCAGCTCATATTTTGTAGCATTTGTGAGGTTACTGTTGCAAACTGTTGTGATTCTCTGCTTCAAATCTTCAAGGTTATTTGGATTTATGATAAAAACCAAGTGTTTGATGTACTCCACAAATGAAAAGTCTAATGCAATAAGATCAGAAGAGCAGCTACTAGTTTATAACATACTTTCAGTCTTTCAGGAAAAATGAAATCCAGGTATTACATAAGATCTAATCTGTAGTTGGGTAGTGCACTCTAGTATGTTTCGCATGTCAATGATCACCAGGCATGTACATGCAAAAGAGCAAAGTATACTTCTCCACCAGTGTCCCCTTGATAAATAAATTGGCCAACAAAATGACATCCCATCAAGCTACACTAAACCATCGCTCCATCTCCTCCATGCTTTTGAGTTTCTGCAACTTCTTATTGTTTTTTTTATTAGGACCAGTATCAGCAATTGTGGCAGATCATTTCACCATGGATATAAAATTATGCCTCATCTTCCAAACACCTGTTCTTTCTACAACATGAATCAGTCACAAAACTCCACATGCTAACTTAGGTAAACTTCTAGGATGTGTAAAAATTATAAAAATTGAAGTTACATTGCTTTAGAATCTAGAGTACACTTCTATGGCTTTTTCCTGCTTCTTGTGTAATTTAGCAATTTGATCTCATTTGGCTCTCTAAGAGAAGGCCTCCTACTGTATCTGAAATCTCTTCATTCAATTCTGTAGATCTTACCAGTATTTATAATACACCAAAGAACTATTACCACAAAACTTGATGAGTAAACAACCAGCAGCAAAACAAAGGCATGTTAAGCTTAGAATGCCTTTAAATAAATAATGCATGTCACAACCTGATACTGACTCAAATCAGAATCCCTATACTAAAGGGTCACTTCCACACCTTCTTGCAAAGTCAATGATATCCCAACAAATTTTGCAAAAAAGTAAAGAGTTAAGTGAAACACAAACATGACTTCGAAAAATTATGCAAGAATGGAACTGTAAAATATCGTGATGATGCACAATTTTTGTATAATCCTGTATATTACTAATGCAGAAGTATTACAACTTTCAAAAACTGTAATTTAAAAATTTCAGAATTTCCACATTATGTAAGAGTTTTAATGAAATATATATATTATTTTGTAAATGTAGAAAGAATTATAAATTATATGATTATTGCAAAATGCATATAAAAGTAGTTTAAGTTTCTTAAAGAACCTCAAATCACTTAAAACATACAAATGTGTAAAAAAACAAAAGAAATTACAGGGAAGTCCATGACCATTCGTGAAGCTCTACAGGTAATTACTTTAAATCACAACACCCAATACACAGTATTTTTTAGTCATATTTTAATAATTTCTAATACAATGATATATATTTAAAACTGAAACTTGCAAACAATTATTTATAAAAAAAAGTATAGATTGAATTCTGAGGAAAATTACAAGACAAATTTCAGACAAAATATCCCATTTAACTAAAGATATTGTATACACTCATCATAAACACAAATTATGTTTTAACTCATCTGTATCACAAAAGCTTTGCTGTAAGATGTAAACAGCCACTTGCATTAATAACGAATGTTGAATTTAGCTTACTACTTTACTTAATCATATATATATATAAATAATGATATTCTACTTATTTTCCTTAAAAAATTAACAACATTGCACACTACAAAAGTAAAAGAAAGTTGGCACTATCACACCTATGAATTGTGTTTTTCACTTCTAGGCTTATCAGATTGATTTACTTCCCCTCAGTTGCAGAAACAAGTAACATTGTTGGTTGCATTAACTATATATATTAAAAATAGGAAGACACATTTTTTTGAGACTTTTCCTTTGTAATGTTGTGCCTTCTTCACATAAAATTACTTAAAGCACAAAGTCGTACAGCAGGCTGGCTATCTGCATTGTGCCATAGAAGGCATAAAAACCCAAATCATTAGCATTATAAGCCCTCAATCTGATATTTTATGTGTTTATTAAACTTTCCCTAACACCAGTTTAGAAATATGCATATGTTAATACTCTTTTAAAATGGTTAATTAAAGACTTTATTTTAAAGTAGATCAACCTATTTTAATCGTAGTGATAATTACATAAGTATAATATCTAAAAACAGCTTTTTATAATGTACCATAAAAATATATGAGAAAATAAAATTTACACTCTTTACCTTCCTCCTGAATCTGTCGCTTGAACTGTAATGCTATACTGTTCTCCAGAAATAACTTTTCCAATGACTTCCACAATGCCAGATTCTGGCTCAATTCTAAATTTGTCCCAACCATTATTCGAGACATGATAAATGGAATATGTGATTTTGGCAAAATCTCCATCATCATTATCACGTGCTTGTATCTAGAAGAAATTCAAAATACCAACTTCACAAAAAAAATAATCTGCCTTATATCTGGCAACAAACTCCATATTATGATTATCTGGTGACTCAGTTTTATGCAATATCACATCCTCAGCAAATTCAATAGGTTTATAAAATAAACAACTACTTCATGGAATTAAAAGATTAGATAGAGAAACTAAACCATTGCAGCTTTTACCAATACACCTACATACTTATTCCATTGCATGGCATCTTCTATTATCAACCTAACCACATTGATAATGAGAGAAATTGTTGCCTATATGAGTAGGTATTTTCATTTTTAATACAAAAATACTAAATATGCTTTTTGAAAGCCAATAGGTACTACCTTGGCAGACTCAGCCTGCACTTAGAGAAAAAAAGAAAGAAAGAAAAAACGTTACAGATATTGTTACGACAGCAGAAGTCACATGACGCTAATAACCCGTCATGGGATTCTAGAAAGATCATGTCCGTTGTGAAGCCTCGAGTGTTCTCCAGACGCCCTCTATTTCATGTATATAAGACTGGCGGGAAGTGACGGCATGGATATAGAGATAATTGCAGACAGACAGATATGGACAATTGAGTCAAGCGTGGTAGTAAAGTGCATAAATCATTGTGAATTATAGCGTCTGGTTAAGTTAAAGTAACTGTGGAAATTAAGTGTATTGAAAAGTTCAATTGAGAAAGAATAAACTAGTTTTATTTAAGAAAGGACTTGTGTCGCTAAAGTTTCATCCGAAAGAAATTACAAGGGAAATTAACAAACGACCAGAGACGTAACAAATTGGTGTCAAAAGTGGGATTGATAAAGAAAAAGAAAAAAAAGATGGAAACCAGAAGTGCCAAATCAAACTACAGCTTAGCAAAGAAACAAGAAGAAAGATTACAGCAGTTTGTTGGAGGAAAAAGAAAAGAAACAAGAAGAAC
>NW_013668434.1:124016-125014 GCF_000517525.1 Limulus polyphemus | reverse complement strand
TGTTTGGTCTGGAACTTCAGTTGCCAGTGGAACTGTTAACAGGACGCCCACCTAATGAAGAGTTGCCTGAAAATGTGTCAGAGTTTGTGAAAGTGTTATCGAAAAGAATGGATGATATTCACTATCAAGTGCGTTCAAATTTGAAATCGTCTGTTGATTCCATGAAGCTGTGTTGTGATAAGAGATCTACTGAAGTCAGCTTTGTACCAGAAGATAGGGAGTGGTTGTATAATCCCAGGAAGACCAAAAGGAATTCTCCTAAGTTGTCTTCTCCATGGGAACGCCCATATGACATAGTGGATCGTCTCTCATACGTGACTTTCCGAATAAAATGTGGTCGGCAAGGTTAGCCAAAGGTGGTGCATGCCAACAGCCTTTGGCATTATCATGGTCCAGAACATTTCAGTTGGGACGAAGTGAACAAAGGAACAAAAGACGCCACTGAAGACGTGTCACCTGGAAAAGCCTCTGTCGAGGAAGAAACTCTACTCAGTTTTGAGAAGGGAAACAGTGAAACCCTTGATGAAGTTACTACCATTGATGTGACTATTACCGAGAATAGGACAATTCCTGATGGAGCAAATGAACCTCACGCCAAGCAGAAGCCAGTAAAATTAAGAGACTTTGTTGAATTTTAATTTTGTGTTTGTAAATCCTGTACATTTAATTAAGTTATTGTTAATTATCTATTGGTTTAACTTAAATAGCTATTGTTCGGAACGAACAATACTAAGGAACGGAAAGTGTTACGACATCCGGACACTGGGAGCATGCGCTGGAGTTCTAGAAAGATCGAGGAACCTGTCGAACGTCCTAGCGTTTGCTAGACATGTGCTCTTATAGTACATAAGACTGGCGGGAAGTGACGGCATGGATATAGATATAATTGCAGACAGACAGATATGGACAATTGAGTCAAGCGTGGTAGTAAAGTGCATAAATCATTGTGAATTATAGCGTCTGTTTAAGTTACAGTGACTGTGGAAATTAAGTGTATT
>NW_013668434.1:119869-123068 GCF_000517525.1 Limulus polyphemus | reverse complement strand
TGACGTAACAATATCTAAAGTTAGTGATGTGGTAGTGAAAATGAAATACAAACATTTACCTTAAAACATTTTGATATTTATTTAGTAGGTTATGCAAATAAAACTCAAAAACTGTAAAATGAAGAAAAGTATTTTTATACTTAAAATGAAAATCACATTGCACTTGAACTGT
Organism: Limulus polyphemus; assembly: GCF_000517525.1. Taxonomy (NCBI): domain Eukaryota; kingdom Metazoa; phylum Arthropoda; class Merostomata; order Xiphosura; family Limulidae; genus Limulus; species Limulus polyphemus. Next base: position 122,896 of record NW_013668434.1, on the reverse strand, counting down.
TCAGAATCTGAGTGCAAATAACTACAAATAAACAGATAACATATTGTTTAGTGGAAAGTCATAAATTAAATTAATGTAATTTTTTGTGTGTACAATATAGTAATAATCTTTTAAAATATCTTACTAGTTTTTGTGGTGATGCATCAAGAAATCTCTAGAATTACTATATGTATTTGTTGCACACATATCATTCCTCGGTCGGATTTCTACAAATTGCAGGAGACCATTGCGAAATGGTAAATGTGTTATAAGGGGTCATTTTAATAGAAATCTAAAAGCATTGTAATTTAAAAGGTGTTAATTGTTAGTACGTTTAGATGTTTTGATAATAGTTCCCAGGTTCCCAGATAATAGTTCCCATAGTTCTTAACAAAACTAGGGAAGCTAGCGAGTTCTTCCAATACATATTTGATAAAGAAAGGTAACATATCATCCAAATTATTTTAGGTAATTCGTGCATAATCAAGATGTAGAAGGTACTGAAGTGTTATGAGTTGAATCTCTAGTTCAAGGCCTTTTAAAGATTCTGCCTTAAGTTCTAGAAGTTCGTTTCCATAGAAAATAGAAAGGTATTTGGTACTTGCTGACCCCTCCCATCATGAAATCCACCAACTAATTACAGGGCTTCATAGAAACTGTAATCAAACATCAGTTAGAGAACGAGTTCAATACAAGTGATAAGTTGACCCAAGCTGCTGCTGACCAGCCTAATGATTGTGATTTTGAAGTGTGGCTGCAAGCTTGTGAGAGTTCAACAACTTCAAACCCATCTTCAATCTACTTTAAAGTATCAGGAGATATGTCCAGTTTCATTGCAGTTGCAATTTGTTCACTTTATAACTAAGGGTGTTGGTATTCATTTGCTCAGGGTGTGGTTTTGGAGCTCACTGCTATCCTAAATTCTGTTCTGAATTACTTGTCTGCTTCCATGGATAAAATTAAAGACTATTTTTCAAAGTGAATTTTACTGATTAAGTTTTGGAGACATTTTGTAAGTTCAGTCAGAGTGGCTTGCTTTTGTATGTTCAATAGATTTCTGTCTGTCAAAAGGAAACATTACCTTATATACACTCATTTTCATAATCTGTTAATGACCCCCTTGTATGCAAAAAAAATCGGAAGTTACCTGATTAGGCCTTAGGGGAATGTAACTTTAAATAAATATGAAAGTGGATGCACATGTTTTACACATTAGCAAAGGTATTTTCTTTACTTATTTTTTATCACATGGAGCAAGTATCAAGGATTGTATGAAAAAGTATATGTTCCATGAACTCTTTTTAGACTTGTAACCTTTTTTTCAGGTTTTATTTCATTCTAATTTTTCTTTTAGTGAGTATGTGTCTATATACATATCATTTTTTCTATTGTTACTGGAATGTCTTTTAACCTTTTAATCTTAACCCAATTTGGTTAAACAAAATGGGCATATTGTGAACTTTTTCAACAAGTAGTTTCAATGAATGAGAAAACTTTAGATGAAAGAAAAGTATTTAAAATAGAGACCTTGTAGCACATCATTAGCTTTCAAAATATGAGAGAACTTTTTTTGGCTTTTTTCCCCTCAACTGCACACAAATAGGCCACCAAAAATATGTCTTGATTCACTAAATTTATTTTTTTGTTGTGATTCTCCTATTGAAGATGCCACATGTGACCTCTTGGTTAATAAGTGACAATCTTTTGGCTTCTTCTTCTTAGGCAATTAGATGATCTCAAGACTTTTTTTCTTGAAAAAGTTCAACTACAATTATTAGATTTAAACTTTATCAAATTTCTATTTTCTTTTATTCTTCTTATTTTCCAATACTTTTTTTTTTCAAATACTGCTCAGATTTTGTTTGCTTTCCTTTTTATTAACATGCATTAGAAATGAACACATAAAATACAGCCACAAAACTTGCTAACATCATGTATTTGAAAAATGGCAGTAAAATGCACCATAATTAGAATGCTCCTATGGAATATTTATAAAACTATATGTTCATTTCAAGTTTTGAATACAATGTGATTTTAGTATATTTCAGTCCTAATACCTTCTTTCAAAATAGGACTATGTTTATAGCCATTTTTCTCATTTTTGTTTTATTAATTACAAAAGCAATTGCAAAATCTTCTGATACAAAAGGAACATATTTATAACAAAGTTATTAAAACATAAATCTTGAAATAACATGTAATAAAAGTTGATCTTTATAATTTCCTGTTGCTTACTTTTTATAGACTAATAAACTACAGTTGAAATATAATTTTATGTTGTGTGTTAAAAATACTAATATACTGGTCTGATAACTAAACTTGAACTGTAATTTGTATTTCACTGAATCTGTTTATTGATATGAATTGCATAAATGTTGTAACTTCCTTCAAGTCAAACATTTTGAAATATACATATCAATTAAGATATAGCTTTTGTGTTTATACATATTTCATGTAATATATATCTAGAATAATAACATGTACAATGTACACGCTGCTATTTCCTTAGTGTTTGTGTTATTTCTCACACTTCTGTTTTCTGTTTTTATTAAATGACATTATTCCCTGCTTAGTTATTAAGAAACGGTGTAAATATTTTATCTTAATACTTTGACAGTGCTTGAAACTAATGTCAAAAATATATTAATACTATTTGTATGATACAATTTCTTAATATAGAGTGCTTAAAAGAAATTATTTTCATTCAAATCATCTAGCAATAAAACTGTTATAACTTTAAAGCAGCAAACATTGCATGAAAATATGGAAACCAAATCTCTAAACCTATCAATGATTTTCCTGGCATGAAATCATTCATATTTACATTACAAAAACTTGCCCCAGCTGGTATAAAACATTTGTATACAAGAAGAAATGAGATGGTAGTAAAAGAACACATTAAAAATTTTCTAAAAAGTGTTACAATTTTGTTTCTACTCTTTACTTATCTCAAAAGAAGTACACCTGCCTTTCATTTAAGGTTCACCTAATTTTAATTTTTGTTGTTTTTTAAAGTTTCTATAATGTTCTGATATTTGAGCACATTGC
>NW_013668434.1:115985-118879 GCF_000517525.1 Limulus polyphemus | reverse complement strand
CTGATAGAATTCCGAAATGTTTATCCATGTCCCCTTTTTGTCAATAAACAATGTTGTATATCATAAGTGTCGTAATCTTGTTTGTGACATTCTTTTTGTATAATTTTTTCAGCTCTGGAGTTGAAAACATTCTAACTAAATAAAAGCAAAAATAAAAGAAACAATCAATCGTGAACAACACCTTTATCATGTAAGAAATAACACTATTTAAAAATTGTGTATATAAAGAAGAGAGATTTTTTTAAAGAACAGCTAGGTTGATAAAACCTGCTTTTCTTATTAAAGAATAAAACTTCAAAACAAACTTACAGAACTTTTTGCAATATTTAATAGATATGTGAAACAAAAAAAAAGAATATTCAAAGTTCAAGAGCCCGTTACTGTATATAGATAGCTAAAAACTTTAAATAAATGTTTTTTATTCTTCCCAACTTTTTGGCTTATTCCTTTTTGAGAGTCTTGGAATGTCACAGGTTACAAAACTGATTTTTTAAATATATATTAACGGAAAGGAATATAAAACTACAACATACAATAAAATGGTGCATGGTGAAGAGTGCTAAAAGTATTGTTAAACAGGTTAGAGTTGCTTATCATAAAAGTAAATGTAAATAAACAAATAAAAATAAAATAAACAATACATGAAATAATAGAAGTTTACAGGGGCCGGGCATTTTATCTGTTAATAGAAGGGCATTTGGATTGAATCAAAAGAGATTCCTTAAATTTCCTGTCAAGTAATTGTCAAAAGTCTCTAAGATCTTGATCTGATAGGGTGCCTCATCAGTTATGCAGTGTCAGTTGATGTAATGCTCAGTAATGGCCTTTTTCTTCTTTGTTGTCAAGAATGGCAGTGGCACAAATATGTTCTTTGAAATTATCATAGATTGGACAGTTAGATTCATCCATGTATGTGGGTGAACACTGTGTACATATCATTTCACAGATAATATTCTTAAGTGTGATTTAGATTTGCATGGATTGTTCTTATTGAAGGCTGAATGAATAGATATATCCTTCAGTTGTTTAATGGGTTTCTTTACAGTGTGGATATTCAAACCAGATCTTATAATCTCTTGAGGAAGACAAGTAGTTGAAGGTTCATCCACGAAGGGCATCATCCACAAAACAGTGTTTTGATGTATTGGTTTCTTTTTTTTTCTGTCATTCGTTAGAATCTTGATTCAACATTGTGGAGTGTCTTAGAAATGAAACTATATGGATAGCCATTAGACAATAGAAGCTTTTGAAGTTTCATTCTGGCTTGTATCTTATCATTTATGGTGTTGCAGATTTTTCCAATTCTTTTAAATTGACTGATAATGACATCCTGTTTAGTAGTTGGTGGATAGTTCTTGTCATTTGGGGAGTGGTTTATCAGTTTACTGCCCTTCCCTTCAGCTTGATCTCATTTCCATACCTTTCTTGTTGAGTTGTCAAAGCTTTTGTTGGTCTTCTCCATTACTTTAACATTGTATTTGACCATTTAACTGGTTACATTTCTTGGGCAGATCATCCACAACTCCAAAACCCACTTTGTATCAACACAGTATTTGATAGGGCCTGGCATGGCCTAGTGGTTAGGTTGCTCAATTTGCAATCTGAGTGTGAATCCCATCACCAAACATGCTTATTCAATATGGTTGCCAACTGGGCCAGTCATTTGGGTTTAAAAATTCTTGGCTTACAAAAATATACTGGCCAACCCAAAAACTAGTTGAGATTAAGGTCCTAAAGAAAAACATCAACAACAGTATATATACATCTGGTATTCTTGATCAATACAGTTGAAGGAAATGCCTTCCATGTCTTCTGCTAAAGACATCTTTTCTGTTTTAGGGATGAAGACCTCCCTTCACAGAGTCATTCCCTTTAAGTGTACTTACACATGTCTCCTTGAATGGGACCTTTTTTCTCAGCGAAGTCTAACTTCATACCTGTTACCAAGATAGCAGGATCACCTTTTCTTCCTCATGCTTTTGATCTTCATCTTTTCATGGATGCATCTCTCAAGGGTTGGGTGATGTGTTAACAAATCTAGATTGTTCTAGTCATTCATCCTCTGTAATCTCAAATTTCTACACATTGCCCAAAGTGTAAATGGGACTCATATTTGGTTTTATTTCTTGGATTCTCCCCTTTTGAAGGTTTAGCAACTTGTTTGCTTTATCATATTTTCTTTATTTCTAGCATTGAACAAATCATGTTCTGATATCTATTCCTTCAATGCTTCTCATACCTTATTTTCTTGAAAAGCATTATACTTGTACCCTGATGATGCCTCCATAATCAAAAACTTGAACTGTGTTATCTACCCCAAATCATACTGATTCTCCTTCAGAAGAATACTTTTTATGTCCTACCAGGGCTACAAGCTATCATCTGACATGTACTGAATCTTTTAGAAGGTTTTTTGGAAAAGGTTGTTTATACCTTACAATGTATCAAGCTCTTCAGACCTTGCTATGGCTATTTTAACAAACTGGCTTTTGCAACTGATCTGTCTTGTTTACCAGAATGTTCCTGTACATCCTAAAGTAAAGTTTATAATACTTCTCACCAAAATACACGATTGGGCTACAGTACCCTTTAAAGGATATTCTGCAGGCCAGATGTAGACAAAATTGAAATACAATCATAAAATTTTATTTGCATTCCTTTTACCTATGGATGTGATTCTTCAAGACATGTGATATCACAAGCAGGGGAATTATTCTCTGTTACCTGCTTAGTTAACATTTGGGTCCACATCTTTGTTGTGTATGGTAACATAATGTTACGACAGCGAAGGTCACGTGACACTAATAACACGTCATGCGCTTCTAGAACGTTCATGAAACCTCGAGAGGCTACTAGATATGCGATAGTCTTGTATATAAGCCGCCAAGAACTGA
>NW_013668434.1:97125-115964 GCF_000517525.1 Limulus polyphemus | reverse complement strand
CATTGTGAATTATAGCGTTTGTTATAGCGTGACTGTGGAAATTAAGTTTAATGCAAAGTTGTATTTAGAAAGAATAAACCAGTTTTATTTAAGAAAGGACTTGTATCACTAGAGTTTCTTCGGAAAGAAATTTTACGAAAAATTAACTAACGACCAGAGATGTAACAATAATATCACTGTAAGGCCCAACACCTTTTGAACAAAGAAAAGTGCCTGGGGTTATGGAATGATATGGTAAAAAAAATATATATATATATAATGTATGAGGACTCTGTGTTTGAGTTGATTCATCAAATTGGCACTCTCAGATGTTACATATACCTCAGCAATTGTCCAAAGAAATTGAACAAAGAAAAGTGCCTGGGGTTATGGAATGATATGGTAAATATATATATATATATATATATATATATAATGTATGAGGACTCTGTGTTTGAGTTGATTCATCAAGTTGGCACTCTCAGATGTTACATATACCTCAGCAATTGTCCGAAATAAAATTACACCCTTTGCACTAGTGCTTCATGAGAGGGTAATGCCCTCTGGAAGTAGACAAAGAAAGTCATTTTTAAGGTTGATGATTCAGCAGGTATCTTTTCGACCTCCATGTGCATGTCATTGCATGCTATTCAAGATGTCGGACACGAGATGACCATTCTTCATATTATACCTCTTTCTTAATCTATCTGCTATTCAATTTGCACTGTGCTGGAGTTGTAGAGCCCATTGTAAGAGTTCCCTCGGTGTTTTTTTATTCTCCCTGGGTGCTTACTGACTGGGCAAGTTTTGTGACTTGTTTAGTCTTGTCAGATGTAGTTGTAGGGAGCCATAACCTCATATGCATGTCCAATTATTAGCTACTACTTGTCTACCCCTTCAAGGAAAATAACATTGTGATCTGGCCCTAACCACATTATATCACCACCTGATTACCATTTTTTATATATCATTTAAGGGATAGTGAAGATAAAGATATATCCTGCTGAGAAGAAAGCATTTCCTGAGTGTTCTCATTTAGTCTAGTCTCATATGAGATTGGTCTGCTCCACTCATTCTCCCATGAATACAGTTCTTTGAATCTACTCTGATTCTGGACTCTCTTCAACAATGCTTTATCATATTTTGAATTTTTGTTGATTAGTTTGTTACCTTTCTCCTTGAGAACCAAAATTTTAGTGAACCCCTTGTTTTATGACTCTCTCCTGTTTCTTAATCCATCTCAAGGTGAGTAATCTTCCTTTTCGTATTTCATAGTTAAATCTGGCAATTTTCAATTTTTAAATTTTAGAATTAAAATTACTTTCAAACAGGTAATTATCTCTAAAATACATTTCCACCAACATCTCCGCAACCAGGAGATATGTGGTTTCTATTAGGACTACAACTATGAAATATGAATTATAGCAGGAAAGTAGAACTTGTATGAATCCTCCTGATGCAAGTACAATAAGGCATGTGTAAGATAGGAAAGTGGAAAAGTTTGATTAGGTTGATCCATTCTGCAGGTACCTGAGGATGACAAAATCTTGTTGAAATGTTGTACAGTTACCATAAAGTTTTTCATTATCTATTAAAGTTGTCTAAAAACTTTTGTTTTCTTAAAAGTGGGTTCCTGGGTATCAAGTTTTAATCCATTCTGCATATTATCAAGGATTTCAGTACTTTAATCACGTTTATTGATTGCACGAGAGCAAATGAACAAAGAAAAGGCTTTGTATTTCAGAAGTACCTAATTTAATTTTAAATTTTAAAACTATGAAAAAGTTTTTAAAGTTTCTTTTTTCTAGAAATATAGAGCAAATTGTAGTTTCACAAACCAATGTACATAGTTAAGTATATAGATAACTTATATTTGACAAATATTTAATTTGAATTTCTATACCATCTTTAAAATTTCCATGGAGAGATTCTTTACTTGTGTGTTATGACTGATATTTCACCATGCAAATTTTGATAATGGTGACAATGAAACCTGAATATACAAAATGCTGCAAAATCATTATATTTTCATGGATGTGTATTGGATAATTATGGTAATAAAAGAGTTACAGTACCGAAACTTGTAGCAATGTATTTTGTTAAACATATAGGTTTGCCTTCAAATTTAGAGATTTTTAAAGGTTATTTTGTCCCATTTTGAGCAAAAATAAAGAAATGTAATGAGCATAAAGGTTTGCTTAGGTTTTAAATATTTCACTTGCAGATCTGTTATAATGTTTATATTTTATTAATTATAGGAAGAAGATATATAATGAGCATTAAGTATCTCCCATGAAAAATAACATAAAATTTCAGAAATGTCAGTGATTCTTCAAATACATCTGCATAAAAGATTCTCCCACCTATATTCTTATCTCCAGGTCTCTCAGAAAAAATTACATTTGCCAGAATCTTATGCCTAGTAGAAACTTGAATATAGTACAAGTAATGCAAACAAAGAAACTCTGATATGAAGCATTTTCAGGGAGGTTTTCATAACATTCAGGAATTTGAATATATTTTATTACACTGCTAATAATTATTTCTTATTGAATATTTAGTTGAGGAGGGACTACTTGGAATGCTACAAGTTAAAACTTAGTAACATGTGTGTTCTTAATAGCTTGGAGAGAGATATCAATTACATTTATAAATAAGTATAAAGCTTTACTGTTGGCCACCAAGACGCAAAGTGGCATAAGAAAGTGAAAAATATTTCATTTATATGAAACCTGAACAGAGGTTCTGAAATTTTCTTACCTGAAATGTATACTTCCTTGGATTTGGAGGGTCTCTATCCAGTTCAGCCTCATTGACTATAAGATATCCATTACTATTCACACGAAAAGCACTGGCTGTTAACTCAAATGTGTAATCGATGGGTGGATCATCTAGTGCCTAATGTCAAAAGTAATTTAAAAATTTTCATTGCTGTGTTAGTGCCATGTTATATATAATTAAATATTTTAACATTTTAACAAACATTTCTGTATGGCTTGTTTTATTACACTGTGAAAAACAAAAACTACAAAATAAAACAGTCTGAAATTTCAGAACTTTCTGAGTTTATGTAACGTCTGAAAATGCAATATCTTATTTTCAGAAGTGATATTTGTATGAATTCACAGCTTTGAAATTTGAAAAGATTTCGCTGTGAAATATTTTTTTAAGAAATAATTTGAACTGCTTAATTACTGATTCTTATGTCTTCCAACTTTATTTTAAAACTTTCCTATAATTTTTTGTTCTGTAAAACTGTAAATTTTATCCTTTTTTGATTTGAAAAATACTGCATGCAGTTTTACAATGTTTATGATCACTAACAGGAAATAAAAATAACATAACTTTTTACCATAGCAATTTTTTAAACTGTTAATCAGAAGATTTCATTTAATTCATGTATAAGTTTTAAACTTGCTTTATATATATATTTTTTACATTTCTTCTTGGTAATTTTCTTTCCCCATTCAAAGAGTAGCTTAGACCAGTGAGGTTTAATTTAAATAATGCCTAACACAGCAGCCTTATTGGTGAAACAAAACCTGTTACAGTTAAGTGAAAATTAACATTTTCATTACCTAATAATTTGTTTCCAGTATATCCTTACCTCTCTGCACACATTAGCTATTCCTTGCATGTCTGCCTTTGAGATTTTGTACATCACTAGCCTTGAGCTATCTCTCACCTAAGATACACATGTGACATGAACTCTGCTAGTGCATGATCTAATCATCATGAGATAATAGCCCTACACCAATAGGAGGGCTACACATCCTCCATGCACGGTAGTTCCCCATAAACACTTGCACTCGAAATTAACTTTACTCTTAAATGAAGCAAGAATAATGTGCACCAATAGTGGGGAGGAAGGGTGGAAAGGTGTTTATCGGAAATATATTTTCAGGTACAGAAAATGTTAATTTCCAAAATGATATACTTACCTTTCTGCACAAAGTAGCTAAAATCCTACATTGATGTGATGGAAGAGCCAGTGGAATTGCAAAAATCTAGACGAGCTCTCTTTGAAGAAGGCAACTGTAAGGGAAAGCTCATGGAGTGTGACACCCAATAGTAGAGGCTTACCTAAAGGGTAACAGTTGTGGGAGACTTCATCCATTTCATACGAGGTTATACTCTTTGCCTGGATATAAAAGTATGAAGGGAGGAAAGTTAAATGAGCCAATTTGTCACAGAAATGGGTGGCAAAAACATGACCAGTGAAGCATTTGCACTGAACAGGTCAGTTGGACATGCGGTGTAGTGCGGCAATGATTAGACAGTACAGTTTGGTATTTATTCTATTGTACAAGTCACTCACTTTACACACAGGAACAGGGAGTAAGTTTCTTTCTGTTGTGTGAAGAGAACACTTTGTCCCGGGAAATTGGCATATTATATAAAAGGTGGTGATTTGCACTATACTGACATGGACACCCATACTCTACTTCCTACTACAATGTGCTTCCCACTTCGGACCCTCTCTGGAGGGATTGCACAACCAGTGATGAACTCTCCAAGTTGACCATTCTAGCAGCTTGGAACTCAGCATGGCAAGGATCTCCCATGCTCCATTTGAAGACCAGGGAAGGAAGATGTGTTGGAGAGGGGCCTGGACCTGATCGAACATAAGTAGACAGACACTCCTCCCACCCCTCTCTGTTGCTGGCTATTTCATGACAGTCCATAGAAAGTACAGTCTGCAATGGAGAATGAAATGTATATATATATATATATATATATATCACCTTGGTGATATGCAGAAAACTCCATCTCAACAGTGAGCACTTTAGGAGCGAGAGTGGACAGATTTAACACTTTCTGTGACCCCTGACTCAATGCTGGTTTAGGGTGGTAAATATACCCTATGAGGCAATACCAGCCACTGTGTGGTTTCTGAGAAGTGAGAGAGAGAAAAATATAAACAGGGAAAGAAATAAAAGAGGCACTTACCCATTAAAGATGATGAGTAGACTGGAGAAGGAAAACTGGATGGAAGTAATTTTCTGAGTGAAACAAAACTGTCAGAAGTGGAATAATGGGAGAAAAATATGTTGGACATGTTACACATTCCACCCTGGAGTTCTTGTTCAAGAGTTGTCAAAAGTGAGAAACCAATAAGTGAGTGAAGTGACAGATTTGATGAGACATGATACAGCATGTGAGCATCTCCATCCAGGGAGCAGCATACGATCCAGATTAGTTGATGAATTGGTCTGGTAAGCATGGAGGACAAGAGATCTTTGGAAGAAGAGGAGTCACATAACAAGAATAAATGCTAGTGAAAAGCTTGAAATAGAGCCGTGTGTACTTGACCATCTGAACAGGACACAAAAGGCAGTCAAGGTCAGTATGACTGAAGAAGACAGATTTACTGAAGAGATATGGGAGAAAAATACAATCTCCCTCCAAAGCTGCCTATATCCCAAGAAAAAATGAGTGATCATGAAATAAAATCAAGGAATAACTCTGAAACAAAGACTTTATACATCTAATGTATAAAGATCAGATCTTTTACAACCACAAGTAGGATGAAAGAAATAGGTTTTACAAGAGAGATGGTATTATGACCAAGGGGGCCTGAGTAAGAGCACGTAGAACCATATTAAGGTTTCAGTTAGGCAAAACAGCCAGAAGAGGGCGACAATGAATTAGGAAAGACCAGAACAAAGTGGAGAGAACAGTAGGTGAAAAGACAGAACCATAGCAAAAAAAGGCAAAAAGTATATAGTTAATAAAAAACCTCAATAGCATGCGATGGTAGAAACTGACAATCTATAGCTGTACAGTCATGTAAAGAAGGCCAAATGGTGAACAATACCAGAATGGTCTGGTAACAGTGGTCAGTGGTAAAAAGAGTTGTAATTCACCTATACTAAAATGTATTTCTGATAGGTACTTACCTCTTCTCACAAGATTAGCTACAATCCCACATTGAGAAGGAAGAAGGTACAGTGTGAGGGAATAACAGAAGCACCCCCAAAAGTGTCCAAAGGATATCAATGACCATGAGAGAAAGAGATCCAGAGATCAGAGGAGGGGAACTGCACCACTTCTGAGCCAGGTATACTTTTCACCCTTGTGTATAATTCGTAAAATACATGGCGGAAATTGCGAGGTGTAGAGTGACTAGGGCATGTCTGACCATATTCAGCAAGCGAACTGCATCCAATACCTCCTCTATAGGATCCCAACATCCATGTGAGAGTAGGATGAGGATCATACCATCTTCACATACAACTCAAGAATTGGGGATTAAGATTCACTCCAATTCCTGGATACTACACAAGGATCAACACTATAGCAATCCAGGATTGGCCATCTGGCATCGAGAGGATGGATTCAACTTGTAGAAGGACTTATGTTGGTTGCTTCACTTGAATCCAACATGTCAATGCTGGGAACTGACGTCCACATAAAGGTAAGATGAGGGTTCCCAATCAAAAGGGATGAATGAACTTCATGTGCAACAGATCAACTCCATGTGGTATGTAATGGGTAACAGGAGGCTATGTCAACCATTAAGGTGATGGATCAACTCGTCTGTATGTGTAAATGAATAGTAGGAGGTGATGTCAACCAGTTCAGTGATGGATCAACTCCACAGTAGTGTAAATAGTATAAGGAGGCCACATCAACTTGTAAGGTAACAGTTCAATTCCAGTGGTTGTGGATATTGTTGAATATGTAAATAGTATAAGGAGGCCACATCACCTAGGAAGGTGTTGTATCAACTCCTGTGATTGTGTAAATAGTATCAGGAGGCCAAGTCCACCAGAAATTGGACAGATCAACTCCTGTGAAGGACACATCGCATCTATAACAGCATAACCCACTGCCCTACTCTTGGCTGAATGGTTATAGCCAACTTGTTAGTGGAACCCATTCAGGAGGGTGCCTCCATCAGCAGTCTATCAGGATCCAGAAAAGGGTAAAGATGGGAGACAGAAGGTAGGGAAATAGGAGAAAAGGTGGAACAACTTTCTCGAGCTGCCACAGTCTTGGGGAGAAAGGAACCATCAGGATAAAGAAGAAGATAGGTAGGATTATAAAGGGTATGTGAAACACCAACAGCAAATAAATCAGATTGGCAATGTCCACAGGCCAAAAGGAGAAGTAAATAGGTCTTAAGGGTCAAATGAAACAAGGAACTCGAGGAAAGTGGTTCAAATGGAGGGACAGTCAGAGCATGGAGAACCACATTTATCCAGAAGGGGATGATGCCTGAGAGGCTTCTAAATCCTAGAAGAATGCATAAGCATAGTGAAGACAGAGGAAGTAAAAACCCTACGATATTTGGAGAAATGAAAGGTATGGGAAAGGGTGGCCCAATATCCAGAAATCAAATAAACCAAAGACCCACAGTCAAAGAACCAGGTGAAAAACCACCACCCGAGCCACAAAAGGAAACCCCTGCTAGTAGACCAACTGCAGAATTCTTCCACTTTTGCTGGTAAACTTCCATGGAAGATGGATAAATGGAAGTAGCTAACAGGGAGGCAACTCGATGTGTGATGCTGGTTCTCCTCATCAAGGAGATGAAGATGCAGGACAGGAAGATTGGGATGAAGAGCAGGGGACCGAGGTTGATGTAGAAGGGAGGAAAACAATGGAAGAGGGTGAGAGGAGCAGCCATTGAAACCTTGGAAACCAGAGCTGTGCTAACCAATGGGGTGCAATTAGGAAGACCCGACAAGGAGTGGGGTGTACCAGATAAATCATGCAATGAAGCAAATGGATAGGAGGGTACACATAAAGGTATATGTGAGACCAATCCTGGCTGAAGGCATCGACAGCCAGAGCCTGTGGATGTGGGACAAATGTGATGTGCCTGGGCCCAATATAGAAGATCCAAGGCCCAAAAACAAATATCTCTGGACCAGGTACTCCCTTGGTAGTTGATATGAGCCATCACTATAGAGTTATCAAAATGAACCATCACAGGTGAGAGAAAGGAAGTGAGATAATGCTTGATGAACTGTCAGAAGTTCGAGAACATTGATATGCAAGATGAGTTCATCTGCAGACCAATGGCACAAAGCTTTGTGGTGATTGACTCAAGCCCCCCGGCCATGAAGGGAAACATCCATGAACAGATGGACATCTGGATGCAGGGGAGGAAGTGGCACACCCACCGATGTATGTCTTTGTTGAGCCACCAGTACACATCAACTCTCAGGGAAGGAGGAAAGGAAATAGTGGGGAGAAAGAGGATCCCATGCAAGGTTCCATTGTTCATGAAGTTTCCACTGCAGTCCTGGAAGACCACATTCCCAAAAGTAATAGAACCTCTCGAGCAGTAAGTGACCAAACTGAAAGGGCACAGTGGACTGAAAGTTCCATAGAACTGAGGCTTAAAGGAGAAGGGAGAGCTCAACTGATGTTGGTGTTGAAGAGGACCCAAAATGCACTAAATATTGGGTGGGTCAAAGGACCAACTTTTCCAATTATATCAACCAGCTCAATCAATCTGCCACAAAAAGGAGTTGGTGAGTGCAATTGGTTGACTCCTGCTCGGAATGAGCTAGAAGTAGCCAGTCATCCATGAAATGATGAAACCACAACCCCAAAATATGAATATTACAAGAAAAGGTCCGAACGACGTGATAAAACATGTATGTAGATGAGGCAAGTCTCAAGGGGAGAACATGAAATTGGTAAACCACCCTGAGATTAACAAACCAAAGATAAAGACAGGATTGAAGGGCTATTGGGATGTGAAGACAGGCATTGGAAACATCTATTTTTGTCATCCACAATCCCAGAGAAAATGCCAATCTCAGGGTGAGAAAGGACTCCATAGTGATCTTGGGGAATGTGATGAAGCAGTTAAGGCATCACAAATGGATGACCAGTTGCCAATTCCAGGGTTTCTTGGGGACCATGAGAAGACCCCACCAATGTATGGTGAACTGGTTCAATAGCCCACTGCAAAAACAAATCCTGAACTGCCTCAGACAGATGCTGGTGAGTCATGCAATCTTAAAGAGGAGGAAAGGAAACAGAGTGAGTGGAAATGGGAGGTGGGGAAGAAACATAAGAATGAGTCTCTCTGAAAGAACCTTTTATACCCATTGATTATCGACGAAGGGGGAGTGAGCAAGGAAGAAAATCCAACAAATGAGCTCTTACAGGCCCCAAACCCACTGGATAGTCACCAATAGAGTTGACAATGGAAGATACGTTGGTGATGACCTCACCAAAAAGAAGTACCCTGATTGAAAGGAAGAGGTAAAGGATGGGAGGAATAGAAACGAGAATAGACGGCATGGAATGCTCTGGTCGAAACAAATGGGCCACAGTATGCAACAAGATTGAAAGCACCTGGAACATGACATACAAGGATATGAATACCAAGTATGTGTGTCCAAAAAAAGGTTATCCAAGGTTTGACCACAATGGGAACATGAATTGGAGAGTCACCTTGGTGATTGATATAAGCCACCAATGTAGAATTGTCAGAATGGGTTACGACCAGATTATTCCTAACAAAATAAAGAAAATTATCTAAAGTGTGATGTACAGCCAGAATTTCCAGGATGTTGATATGGTAAGATCTTTTGGCAGGAGACCACTGATCTGAAGCTTCCTGCTGATCGACTTATGTCCCCAGCCCTGAAAGGAAGCATCTGTGAAGGTATGCAAATTCAAACAAAGGGAAGGGAGCAGAACACTCGCCAACATGTGAGACTTGTCCAACCACCAATGCAGATTGCCTACAAGAGAAAAAGAAGGGAAATTGAAGCCTCCAATGGATCCCAAGCTAGATTCCATTGGTTTTGCAGAGCCTGATCCAAGGAGATAAGGGCTTCCATGGAAGACCACATCCCCAAAGGCAATAAAACCTTGCAAACTGTAGGAGAGGAAGCAGTAAAAGCATGGAGAACTGAAAGCTCCGTCAAATGAAGTCGAATAGGAAAAGGTTGAGCCCGACTGAGATGAGTGTTAAAAAACATCCAAATGGACAAGATATTGGGCAGATATATGGAATGACTTCTCCAATTTGATTAACCAACCCACTGGAGTTGCCTCCAAAGCAGTAGGTGAGTGTGATGGGCTGTCACATGTTTGGAACAAGCTAACAAAAGTCAGTCATCCATCTAATGATGTAAGCACAATCCCCGAGTATGCAAATGTTGGGCAATAGCCTTGACCACCCAACAAAAGACATACAGGGCTGAAGCAAACCTGAAGAGCTGGGCACAAAATTTATAAACTACCCCGTGATGAATGAAACAAAGATAGCTCCTCGACAGATGAGATATCGTGACATGCAGGTAAGCATTTGTGATGTCTACCTTGGTCATCCACCAACACAAATAGCACACCCGAGGTTGAGAAAAGACTTCATGGTAAATTAAGATAGACCAAAAAATTGATTGAGGTGGGACAAATCGATCACAGGCCACTTGTCCATTGTCTGTAGATGTTACCTCGATATCAGGGACAGTGTCAAAGACATAATGTCAAAGAAAAGGTGCAAGATGTAAATGGAGGGTAAACTAACACAAACCAGAATGGAGTCGCTATTGATAAGGTCCCAATTACAAAAAACCATGTATGTAATGACAGAACTGAGGAAAAATACAGGCCAAAGTGGAATAGAGAAGGGCTAGGGTATTGGCAGAAAATTCCTTGGGATTTATGTGGAGAGTATCTGAGAGGAGATGTATAAAAGACAGATACCAGAGAAGGGTAGTGAGGGTACAATGAAGGCAAAAATATTGGGCATGTGTGAGACTAACATTAGATTTTGGAGCCACCCCCAGGGAGGTAATAAGGAACCCAACAACTGGTGATCCAAAAATGGATATTCTGCCTGATGGTAAGCAAGGGCATTCTGATCAGATGCTCTCAGGGAGCATGGCATACTGATCCTTTGACCTAACTGAGAGAAAGTGATCTGCATGGACCCAAATATTAGGAGAGGGAGGAAATACCAAAAATGGTTGAGGAGAATGCTCATGCAACAAAGAAGGAAGAGAGGAATAAGAAATAGGTGATAGAGACAAAACATCATAAAGTTGAGATACAAAATCTTGAATGCTAAGGAAGGCCCAGTAGAATTGTTAGGCTGGTAATGGAAGCAATGGCAAATTCGGGAGGAGGAAAGATGATCAGAATTGTCATCATGCTGAACAATGTTAGCAGACTCTGAAGGAGCTCAGGTGGCATCATAGGACAAAGGGTGATCCAAGTAGTGTTCGATCTCCTGATGCACGAAATCAGAGAGATCCACAGTCAGGTCACCCACACCTGAGGCCTGGGATACAAAATTAGTCATTGATGTGACCCCAAAGTGGTAACATCGACTTAGGAATTCAAAACTCACAAAAACTGCACAAAATAGTCTAGTGCAGAAAAGCAATGATAATAAATTGGGAGAAATGTGGTAATGTATAACAAGAAATAGAACCACTTAAAACGAAAATCAAAAATGTGTCACACGGGAAGTGTGAAGCACAAAAGGAATTGTCTCTACTCAGAAGCTGCCAAACAAAAAGTGAAGGTTCGGTAGAGTGTAGAGGGAGTCACATGCATCATGTGAGCATACTATGCTACCATTGGTTAATCAATGATGCATGATGAGAGACATATTGGAATGTACTAATTCCAACAAAGGGGAGCACAAGGCTTGTGGCATGCATGACAAAATGTATATAGAGGGCAGCACTGAACGAGAATAGCTAACATTGTGAGCAGAAGTAAGTACTGTATTGGAAAAAGCCACTTTCTTTGATAGACAAAGAGAGTAAAAGGCCAACACAAATGGGATAAAAGAAGGGCTAAGAGTCAGATAAACTTGACCAGCAAGCAATGGACCAGACATATCTCACAAGTGAAGATGAAGGGATTATACTCCCAGGTGAAAGAGAGACACGTGAGGTTGGGACAAAAGTGATCAAGATGGTGAAAGAGGTACCTAGGATGCCAGTCAGTAAAGACTGAGCTAACCAAGAAGTACTACCAACAGGACATGACAAGAAAGATCATGAATTAACACCACCAAGAAACATGGGAGAAGTCAAGGAGAAGGGTATACTTACAGTAAGAGATGCAACCAGTCCTTGATGAGGACATTCACATCTAGAACTACTGGGTGATGCACTGAAGGCCAGAAGAAGGGAAGTTCAATATTAAGAAGAATGGTGAAGACACTGATCATTGGCTTGCCCAACTAGGAACTGATCCAACAAAACACCTGAGGATGGAGTGATCACTCTATAGAAAGAATCCTGTCTGGTCAACAGAGTCAATCACTCCCCAAAAAGTTCACAGCCCCTGAGACATAACAGGCTATCAGATGAATCTCATGCAATTAGACCTAAAACAGAAAGTCCAAAGTGTGTAAACAAAGGTCCCTGGAATGAGTCCCACCCTTACAAACATAGAATTGTCATAGTGGATCATAAAATAATTGCATAACTAATTGATCCTCAATACAAGGTAGAATATATGAACATATCGAATGGGTGCTAAATAGTTCCAGTACATTAATGTGGAAAGTATACTCCACAGGAGACTAAACATCTGAAGGTATGAAGTAATCTTGTGGTATCATCAAACTGTTGGAACTGGATCAGTGATGAGATGGAAATATTGACTGGGGGGAGTGGGATGCAGACTATACTGTTGGCATGATCCAGCCATGAAAGACGGATCCTTAATATGATAAAGCAGCAGCTTCACAAATGAGGACAGAGGATCATGAGATTTTTCATTGGTGCATCGAAGAAACTTCATGTGAGACTGGCCTAGAGGGATAAGATGTTCTAGGAACATGAAAAATCCCAAAGAAATTGAAGTATAGAAGAGACAAAAATTGAGGAGACTAGATGATCCATGTTTTGTAGATGAATGGGGAAGGCTCAGCCAAACTGAACCAAAAACACAAAAACTCCAAGGTAGACCAAATATTGAGTCGTATTCAAATACGACCTGGAAAACCTTACTAGCTACCCCAGACAAGCTGCTACTTGGAGAAGTGACGTGGCCAGGAAGCAGGCCTCTTGAGAAAAGAAGAAGCCATCTACCTGTTAATAATGTAAATGTGGTGAGCAAGCACTCCCATGACACTGTTGAAAACATAAACAACCAAAGCAATGCTAATGGGAAGAGCTTGAAAATGATACAACTTATCCCCATGAATGAGATGAAGAAAACAATAGAAGTATGGGTAATTACAATATGTAGAAAGGCATCCAAGATGTTGACCTTGATCATCATAGTTCAGAGGAAAAGTAACCAACAGGGAGGAAAACCCCTCCATCTTGAACTAAAGAACCACCAAACAGTGTTTGAGAAAGGAAAGGTCACTGATGGGATTCCAGTCTCTGGTCTTTAGGAAGACACCAAGGATATGAGAATAAAACCATGGGGAGGGGCAAAGGACCCTCTTGGTGGCTCTCATGTCCAATAGATCTGATACTGAAGCTCAGAGATGCATAAGATGCTGAGAATCAGAAGAAGGAAATAGAACAGGAAAAGAGGACAGAAGAGAAAGAGACAAGAAGTAAAGAGAATGACTGTGTGTAAGAAACTGAATGACTCATTGGCTTGACTGCAAAAGAGGTCCAACTGTGTCAACTGGTAACAAAGGGAAGAACTCACCAACTGGACATGTGATGGCTAACCTGACCTAAGGGGGTGGTGAGAAGTGATAGAAGGACAAGAAACAGGAAAAAAGAGAGATAGAGATTTCATGGGGTTTAGGAATGGAAGTAGGCTCAAAAAGTTGTGAGAGACAAGAAATCAAGGAGACAAGGGAGTACTGGTGTTAGGCAGTCTTGGCATGAATCTTCAAGGCATTAGGAACCCCCTCCCCAAAGATTTCAGGGTGATAAAGAGGAGTCAGATAAAGGGCACAGAAGTAAGAAGATAGAAAATAAACTGTAAAGATAAGAGTATCACATCCCAGAAGGTACAACAGCAGAGGAACCAAGTAAGCAGGGGCAAGACAGAAGAGAAACCCTGGCCAAGGTATTGAAAAGGACTGACCATAGATCTTCAGAAAAAACTATCAGGACCATGGTGCATGGCTACAGATAGGATATGTAATGATGGAGATGGGTGAGAAAAAGGTGAAAACAGAACATTCGAGCACTAGAGAGTGCTACTGGAGACAGAAGATCAGCTCTAGAAAGGACTGTGTGTACTCAAGGAGCACAGGGCATTTTAAAGTAGGAATGATGTTGATCCAATAATGTGTCAATATGAATACATGTCTGGAAAAGGAAAAACCAAATAACCCTAAGTGTGAGAGTCATTTATCGTAAGGAATAGGAAAAACCAAAAGACATAGGAGAAATGGAAAGTAAAGAACAAACCTAAATAATCAAATCCACAAAAATATTTGATGGAGGAAAATTGTCCTTAATGGATAAATAGAAGCTTAGTGTAAACCTGGGAGGTAGAAAGAGACGATTAAAGTAGTCATATCCGTAGTTGAGTTCAAAAAGAGGATAATGAACTTCAAATGTAGGGACAGAGAGAGATAGAGGCAAAGCATTAAAACACCACCAGAACCTTGGGAGGAGATAGTAACTTGAGCATTCATGTCATTACAGCAATTCTCCATGTTAATGTTTTTTATGTAATTACTTTAAAATTGAACAAAGTTAAACTCAAAGAAACATGACCATTAAAGGCAGTGTTGAGAATAAGAACGAAGTTAATGTCGAGTACAAATGCTTATAGGGATCTACAGCACATAGAGGATGTTTCGCCCTCCTACTGCAGGTGTCTTAGGTGGGAGATAGCTCTAGGCTAGTGCCATCTACAAAGTCTCAATAGCAGATGCACAAGGAATAGGTACTGTGTGAAGTACAGGGCTCGAAATTAGTGGGGCCCAAGTAGTCAATGGCCCCCCAAAACGCCAGCGGGACCCTAAAAAAGTGTCTGTTAGGTAGCCTGTATGACCCCTTAAAATCAAAAGTCGTTAAAAGTTTGACTCCACATAAATTGATCTAAGCATTTCTTAACCAAGCAAAACTTATGACAAACCATGAATGGACCTTCCCAAATTTGCGAATATTCAGTCATGAACAGTCCAGAAACATCGTCACTATGAATGCCCATGCAACGAATGTTTAGCTCGAAGATGTGTTAGCTGCTCTGATGTAGGATGTATACAGCATATATAGCCTATCATGCCTAACAAGCAGTGTGTACAAGTAAAATTCCTTATTAGGAATTTTGGTTTGAAAACTTTCAGGCCCAGAAGGAAACTTTTAAAATTTTGGTTGAACAACTAATAAAGCTGCAAAGACATTAAGTTTCACAAGCACGGTTGTTGAATAAGGTAAACAAGGAGAGCTGACACCTTGTAATAAACATCAAGGATAAATCGAGACACTGGGGAGCTGGAGACAGGAAACAGGAAGTTCGTTGAAAGAAACAGAGGTTGATACAGAAACTGAAGAAGGCTGCTCACTGTAGGTTTGAATATAAAAGGTGGCTGTTGACATTGACGAGCAGGCTGCTGGTGTGAAGATTGAAGGAACCAATTCAAAGCTGACAGAAGTTGTATAAATAAGACTAATAATTAGGGTCTGAAGTGTTTGATTAATTAATTCTTGATAGGGGACGAATACATCTAAAACTAATAAAGATAGTAACATTTAAATGGGCTTCGATTTATTAAAATTGATGGAAAAATTAAATTGCATTGGTTTAATTAATACATAAAAATGTAATTTAAATTTTGAACATAGAATATGAAATGGAGTGTCCTCCGCAGGGCAGGGATCTTAAGATCCAACGAAAATAATGTTGCTGTGTGGGAAAACGGGAGTACCCCGAGAAAACCCTCTTTCACTGATCAACTGCTGAATATTACATCTGATCAGTGCCTGAATTGTTAAGGGTTAACTAAAGATTACGAAGCTTTTTCCTACTTCTATTTATTTTCCTAAGAAATAGCCATATAGCCTGGGATTTGAAGGGGTTGAGGGCTACACACCATTTGTTGCACCAATCTGATATTGAATCGAGTGATATTTGGACCTTAAACATCGCATATTGAGATACAAGTGTATGGTTTAAGGAATGAACGGAATATCATTGACAAAGAGATTGTATAATTTTGGGCTTAACACTAACCTTTGGACACATCGTTTTCAAATGTGAAGGGCCTTGAGGTCGCATTGTTGATCTTAAATTTATCTGTTTTGTTGGTAAGAAATTTGGATATACAGCCTACAATAGGGATGTGTAAGTGACTATTGATTAGTCTATAGCAAAATCCATTGTGCCATACCGAATCAAAGGCTTTTTCGACGTCTGGAAAGGTAGCTATGGTTATATGCTTTCTGTTGAAACTGCGAGAAATGATTTTGGTAAGTCTAAAGAGGTGGTCAGTGGTTTGTCTACGTTTCCAGCCTGAATTCTGTATGTTGTTGATAATATTGTTGGTTTCTAGATAAGTGTTTTAACTGGTTCATGATTAATTTCTCCATCAACTTACCAAGGGTGTTTAGCAAGCTAATGAATCTGTAGCTGTCAGGATTAGTTATTATTTTTCATAGTCATTACCTTAATAATAGCTGATTTCCAAATAGATGGATAATATGCTGATAGTAAAGATAAATTATAAACTTTTACTAAGTGGGTTATGATTTCGTTGGATAGGTTTTCGGGATTCAGTTGTTAATTTCACCCTTTCTAAGGGCTTTGCATTTTATTTTTCTAAAGTTAATTTTGATTTCTGCTAAAGCAGTAGGGCAGTATACGAATCGTTAGAACCAGAAATTTGTGATATAGAAAGCGGGAAATTCGATGAAAAAATGTGTTGATTTACATTGTTGGAATGTTGTGTGTCAAACTAGGGTTACAAAGATACTTTCAAAGTATTGGGCAAAAAGTTCAGACTGTCTGTTATTTGTAGTGGCAGTGTTTTTATTATAGTGAATTTTATTTACGGTGTTGTTTGATTTGTTGTTCATGATAACTTGAATTTCTGCCAAAATTTGGAAGGGTCGGATTTGGATTTATCTAAAGATAGGCAGAAGGTATTCCAGTTATCATGTTGTTTCTGTAATATACGTTTTTTGGCATTAATGAGTAGTTTAAGTGCAATGTTACGGGTTCATAAGAAGTCGTGTCTGAATTGTCTGTTGGT
This sequence comes from Limulus polyphemus, assembly GCF_000517525.1. NCBI lineage: Eukaryota > Metazoa > Arthropoda > Merostomata > Xiphosura > Limulidae > Limulus > Limulus polyphemus. Next base: position 98,869 of record NW_013668434.1, on the reverse strand, counting down.
AATTATTAATTCATCAATTTCGGGAGTAAGAGGAGTAAGTTTCTAGGATCGTAGGTCAGTAGATCAGGATTTGTTTTTTTGCTTAGGATTGTTTCTTTGATGGCTTGGGTTATGACACTGATTACATAAGAGGTATTGTTACGTCTCTGGTCGTTTGTTAATTACTCGTAAAAATTCTTTCCGAAGAGTTTCTTGCTTTGCTTTTTTGAATTCCGCGCAAAGCTACACGAGGGCTATTTGCACTAGCCGTCCCTAATTTAGCAGTGTAAGACTAGAGGGAAGGCAGCTAGTCATCACCACCCACCGCCAACTCTTGGGCTACTCTTTTACCAACGAATAGTGGGATTGACCATCACATTATAACGCCCCCACGGCTGAAAGGGCGAGCATGTTTGGTGGGACGGGGATTCAAACTCGCGACTCGCAGATTACGAGTAGACCTCCCTAACCACTTGGCCATGCCGGGCCCTGAAGAGTTTCAGCAATACAAGTCCTTTCTCAAATAAAACTAGTTTATTCTTTCTCAATTCAACTTTGCAATACACTTAATTTCCACAATCACCTTAACTTAAACACACGCTATAATTTACAATGAACGATTCATGCAGTTTACTTACTACCGCACTTGACTTAATTGTCCGTCTATATCTTCAATCTCTCTGTTTGCTATACCATTATTGCCATCCCTTTATTTACCAGCTTTATATATACAAAATAGAGGGCGTCTAGAAAACACTCGAGGCTTCACGAATGAACATGATCTTTCTAGAATCTCATGTTACTAGTGTCACATGACTTCTGCTGTCATAACACTGCCTCTTCCTTAGTATTGTTCGTCCCGAACAATAACCACTTAAATTAAATCAATAAAAATCAACAATAACTTAATTAAATGTACAGGATTTACAAACACAAAATTAAAATTCAACAAAGTCTCTTAATTTTACGGGACGTATCTTCTTCCATACTGGTCTCTGTCTCGTTGGCTTCTGCTTCACGTGGGGTTCATCTGCTCCATCAGAAAATATCCTATTTTCGGTAATAGTTACATCACTGGTAGTAACTTCATCAAGGGCTTCATTGTTTCCCTTCTCAAAATCGGGTAGAGTTTCTTCTTCAACAGTGGTTTTTCCAGGTGACACGTCTTCAACGGCGTCTTTTGTTCCATTGTTCACTTTGTCCCAACTGAAATGTCCTTGACCATGATAACGCCAAAGCCTGTTGGCATGCACCACCTTTCACTTACCTCGCCACCCACATTTTATTCGGAAAGTCACGTCTGAGAGACGATCCACTATGTCATATGGGCCTTCCCATGGTGAAGACAACATAGGAGACTTCTCTTTGGTCTTCCTGGGATTATACAACCACACTTTGTCTCCTGGTACAAAGCTGACTTCAGTAGATCTCTTATCATAACATAGCTTCGTGGAATCAGCAGACGTTTTCAAGTTTGAACACATTTGATGGTGAATATCATCCATCCTTTCAGATAACACTTTCACGAATTCTGACACATTTTCAGGCAACTCTTCATAAGGTGGGCGTCCTGTTATCAGGTCTACTGGCAACCAAAGTTCCCGACCAAACATCAACTTTGCTGGAGTGTATCCAGTGACTTAATGCTCTGCTGTCCTATAGGCCATCAACAGTGGAGGAAGTAAGACGTCCCAATTATCTTGGTGGCTATTACAAAACTTTGCCGATTCCTGTCCCAGTGTCCAGTTGTACTTTTCTACCATCC
>NW_013668434.1:94655-96229 GCF_000517525.1 Limulus polyphemus | reverse complement strand
TAGCCAGGACATTTCCCCATCAAAAGTTGTTGCAAATACAATGATATCATCCAGGTACACTGGGGCTATCCTCCATTGTAGGCCTTCCAGTACTCTTTCCATCAGCCTCTCAAATGTTTATGGAGCATTGCTAAGCCCGAATGGCATCACACAGTGCTGCCAGAGACCTTGGCCATAACTAAATGCAGTCTTAGGTTTATCTGCTTCAACCATTTTCACTTAATGGAAACCCGACTTTAAGTCCAGTGTTGAAAACCACCTGGCTCCACATAGGACATCAAGAGTATCATTAATTCTTGGCAGTGGGTATGAGTTCTTTTCGGTTATACTGTTAAGAGCCCTGAAGTCCATACAGCAATGTTGGGTCCCACCCTTCTTCTGGACTAACATAACAGGAGCTGACCAGGGACTATATGATTTCTTGACTGTCCCTTACTTAATTAGGCCATCCATGAACTTCTCCATCTCTTGTTGCTTTGCTGGAACTATTCTCCTCGGAGGGATCTTTATTGGACGGTGATTGCCTGTGTTTATTTTGTGCTCTACAAGGTATGAGCAGCCAAGGTCCTCTAGTTCCTTCACCTATGTGTAGTCTATTAAACCATCACATACATATACTATTGGTACTATATCTCCACGTTTTAGAAATTCTGGAAAATACTAATACCAATAAAGACTGAAAAGCAGCAGACATAATCCACTCTCATTTTGTTTATAAGTTTAGAATTTCAGGCTCAACAGCAGCAGCATTATTATGTCCTCATTTCCAAGTATAAAATGAGCATGGTATAAAGATGCTTCAAAAAACTGCTGTTGCTAAAAATCAAATGAATGGCAAGAAAGGAGGGTGTAAGAAATAGTTAAATGGGTGTTATGTTACTCACAGAGCAAGTAGTCAGTTCCTAGTAAAGGATTTAGGTAAGTTCAAGAATAATGATAAATCCAAAAAATCATTAAAACAGCATCCTCAACTACCAATTCTGTGCAACTTATACAAAGTTCCTTAGTATCTTGTTACGACAGCGGAAGTCGCGTGATTCTGGGAGCATGTGCGCTGGAGTTTCTTGAAGCATCATGAATCTTCGGGGAGGTCCGAGTTTGTTTGAGGCGCCCTCTTTTTTAGTATCTAAGTCTGGCAAGAAAAACCTGCGCAATTCCATAGATAGAGAGATCTATGAGATAGATAACTGAGTCAAGCGACCAGTAGGCACCGTAAGTAATATGTGGGAATCACTGTGACTTATAGCATGTGTTATATAGGTTGTTAAGTTTAAAGTGACTGTGGAAATTCTGTGTATTACTAAAATTTCTGTCGAGGAAGAATAAATTAGGTTAATCAAGAAAGGACTTGTATCACTGTAGTTTCTGGGAAAGAATTTATACCGGAAATTAACAAACAAGCAGATACCTAACAGTATGGAAAATAAAGATCAATTTAGGGTAATGAACTCGGTCAAATTGACCAAGCTCGTAGCGAGAGTTAAACAAGTTCCACATACAATAAAACAAAAAATTAACATACTGTTACGCCTCCAGTCGTTAGTTAATTTTCGGTAACTTCGTTCCGACGAAAC
>NW_013668434.1:89883-94074 GCF_000517525.1 Limulus polyphemus | reverse complement strand
CGACTTCAACAATAACTCAATTACACACTCTCTGACTGCATTCAATCACTCATTACCTTGTTGCTTCGTGGCCGATCTTATATACAAGACTACACTATATCTAGAAGGATCACGAGATTTCTAGAAAGAGATGGCGTGATACTAATCACGTGATCTCGCTGACGCAACAATACCATAATTCCTTTTCTTATAAATAATTTTACATAGGAGAAACATGAAAATACATTGGACAGAGACTAAGAGAGCATAGAGCATAAAGATTACTTTAAATATACTTTTCATGTGTTTAATATGTAATTGATATTTTTGTAGGCTAGGTTTTTAATCTACAATATGAAAATTTTCAAGGTCTGTATAGCAAGAAAAATTGGAAAATTAAAAAAGCTATCCAAATGAAATTTCAGGAATCAAGGTTAAAAAGCTGGAATTTCTGGTACCTGACTACTCAAACTTTTCACTCTGCAAGAAACAAGATTATTTAAATTCACAGACCAAAAATATTCTAGTGTAAAGTGAGCCAAAAATGTATTATATTGAATTAGTAAAATGTTGATTCGACAGTTACTTTCATGAATTGTGTTACTCATCAATTGAACTGAACATACTTGAATTAATCAAAAATAATGATGTAAAAAATAGAGGGGTAAATTTGGATTACTTGCATAGTTGTAATAATCAAAACCAGTAATAATTATTAACATAATTTTACATAACGTTAATTGGTGCTACTATAGCGTGGGGTCTTGACAGATATTTACATTATAGCGTGCAGTCTGCACAGATACTATCATCATTACTGTTTTAATTGTCGTTTATTTGCAATTGGCGCTATTTATTATAAGTAATGCTTTTAAACTAATAAAGTACAAAATTATTAAATACCATTACATAAAGTTTTTGGGGCAGATATAATCTGAATGAAATAATTCCAACAATCAAAGCTAGCCCAACTATAACCTAAATTAAAAGTACTCTTTTGGGACACACAGTTTATTAAATTATTATTATTAGCTGAACAAACTCGTGGATAGATATAAATTATTTAGCAAGAAATTGTATTTTATTGAATTATTAAAATGGTGAAAATGATAGCATCTGTGTAGTCCGCATGCCAGAGTGTAAATATCTTTGTAGACCACAGGCTGTATTAGCACCCATTAGCTTTATTTACTGTTCTATGTTTTAAGAAAAATAAGCTTAAGAACTTATTTCTATATAGCAGTAATCTATATTGTTACTACAGCAAAAGTCGCGTGACTATGGTGGCGTGCGTGAGGAGTTTCTCGAATTATCGGGGAAGTCCGCAAATGTTGGAGATGCCTCTTCGTTAGTATATAAGTCTGGCAGAGAAAGCCAGCGGAGAGATAGATTGTGAATCGCTTGTGATTTATAGAGTGTATTATAAAAGTTGTTAAGTTTAAAGTGACGTGAAACGTACTGATTGTCTATTGTGTACTAACAGTTTGTATCGAGGAAGAATAAACTGGTTTAATCAAGAAAGGACTTGTATCGCTAAAGATCCTCGGTAAGAATTTCTACAGGAAAGAAACAAACAAGCAGACACGTAACAATATACACATATAATGTATAATAATTGAATTGTGACTGTCTTTTACAAAATACTAGTCTACTAAAACACAGTCAAGACAGGTCACTTTGTAAAGATTAAAGGCCAGTTTTATATTACTGGATACCTAGCATAAGTGCATATGTGCTGCGTCATTGCAACTTTTGAATTGCTAGCCAGGCACGGGTGAAAGTCAATATAATAAAAATAATAAATATATATAAATGTATAATGTTATGAGATTTAAGCTATTTAGACTAAATATTTATGTTTTCGTGTTATAATTTGTTGTCATTCTAGAATGAAAGAGGCATAATTTACATTCTTAATTTTTTATGGTGGTTACGAGATTGATCAAATCTACCGAACCCGTACAGAGATTCGTTGCTGAAAATAACAGATAACATATAAAATTTTTTCTTAAGAAACGTTTGATAAATATCTGGACATTATAAAGATTTCGCATGTGAAACTTGAAAGTTTTCTGATGCATAAAAGTATTTTTAATCTTAAAATCAAAATTACTTTGCATGTTGGATAGGCAACATGTTGCGTATGAAAGCATTCTAGTGTTTACTGATAATCTGCCAAATTTAGTTAACACACGCTTACTCATTTAAAAGTTATAGCATGAAAACTATATAATCAATGTTCATAGGAAATTGATTATACTGGTTAATCATGTTAATTCTCCAGCTCTAGTGTAAAATCAATAGGATAGTATACAGCCAGAGAGTTAATGGTAATGTCAGGAAACTAGCTCTCTTCTACCTACTTCAATACAACTGGTCTCCTATTGAACAATCCCTTGGAATGTCACTAGTGTTAAAATCAACTCCAAAATACACAAACTAGGACATTAATGTATTGTATAAAATATACAATAATTTAAAAAGTATAATAAACCTGGTATAGTGGTATTACTAAATGTTTTGAAAATGAAATAAAGAATAGGATTTCTAATACATCAAAGTCGTTAAAAGCACTTAGGAGATTCTGTTCCTTAGAATTGTGTCTGTATTACAACTTAGTAATATGTTATAAAACAGAATGCTCTTTCATGTAGTTAATATCTCATGGATATTGTTGTTGGCTATGCTTTTAATCTACCTATTTATGGTGGTTTATTTTGTTGTTTGGCTGGATAGAGGTTTGACATAATGCGATGAGTATGGCTTAATGTCTGAAACTTTCTCCAAAGTTTAAGAACGAATTTGAGCTAGATAGAAGTATATTAGGCTAAAGTGAAAGGGATGGGTCTGTTATGGTAGATTACTAAGTTGCTGAGTTTGTTGGCCAGTTAGTTCAATATTGTCATGTTTGAGCGATGTTTGTGAGTAGTAATAGAGATGCAAGAGAATTAGTAAGTAAATGTAATTCTTTTAGACATAGTATATATGTAAAGTTAGCCCTGTTGGTGAATACTGGTTATGTAAAACTGAAGAAATTGTATTTAAAGAAATAAATTACTTTTATTATCATTAAGTGCACTAAACATTGCATTCCTCTTTTTACTGCATATTTAAAAGAACTTGCCCAACATAAAATGTTATTACAGCACTGATGTCAGAAATGGAATTATTTAAAAAAAATCCAAAATCAACTTCAAAATGATGACACATCCTAGAAGCAAAATCTAAAATTTGCTGGTAATGATAAATCAGTGAGAAAACAATCAAGCATAAAGAAGATCAAGAAGAAAGAGTCAGAATATTAACAGAAATTAAAGAGTATATCGCAACATCTTAATAACTATATAAAAAGTCTGTTGTTGCAAGATAAATTTCCAACTTTTGTGGCCAATGTATGTATTGAAATGGGCCTATAATAAGATTCATAGTTTTATTTTAATGTATTTTATAAGCAGAAGAAAAACTTACAATATCTGCATCTGTAACAGAGAGATGAAGAGGTACATTGCCTCCTCTGGAAGTTGTGACTGTTGTTCCAACAGGAGCATTTTCATCAACATATCCTTCTGTGCTTGAGGGGTTTATAACTGGTGGATTATTGTCTACTGACTGTACATTAATAGTCAATCTAGCTGTGGTAAACCTATGGATATCTGTATCTTCTTCAGCCTGTACAATAAAAAGACCATGTAAAACAATTTACATTTTTTAAAGAAACATTATGATAATTACAATTGAAAGTATATTTCAGTAATACACAAATCTACGTTTTGATTTACCACACTATAAATTATTTTTTCTTAATCCATTTATTTTCTGTAATCACATTTAAAACATGCTGTTTTTCACCAAATGATATGATAACAAATGTTATGCAGTCAGTGTTTCCATGGCTATACTTGTGAAATTATTTTTACAGATGACACCCAAGCTAAAACTGTGAATTATTGTAGTGGTTGTATTATAATACACTGTTGTGAACAATTAAAATAATATATATTTTTTTACATGTATCTAAATTACTTTATTGTTTGTTGAAAAAATGTTTGTACTATAATTATCTGTCTTGTAAATGATCTTGAAAAGAGAGCACACTATGCATTCAGTGTTATTTGATAAAAATCTCAATGTAAACTGTACGCGTTAGTATCATTTGGTGAAATGGTACGTAAGCAGTTTTAATTAAAAGTTATATACAGGGCCGCCTACGGG